>NC_058083.1:32037389-32100318 GCF_014858855.1 Bufo gargarizans | reverse complement strand
GGACATAGTGTCACGGTGGGGAGAGGGGAAAACTCCCACCGTACGATGACTGGGGGATAATGAAAGCAACTAGGCCTGAACACAAGGAAAAGGGAGCAGGTCACCTCCTAATGCATCCCTATACCTAGCCCTAACTCCTCACCGTATGAGCGGACCTGACTGGTAGGCCGGCTCATACCCTGGATACCTGAGGCGCTGAGTCACCCTGAGAATCCCTCACAAAGGAGCTGAGGAGAGGCGCCCAGTTCTTCCAGGACATGGAAGAACAGGAGTCTCAAAAGGCCTAGAAGCAGGGAAAGGAAAAGACCATATGCAGCAAGAGAATCAGCAGGTAAGAAAACAAGACAACACACTTACCTGCTGCTGCCACCATGACTGGAACCCGTAAATACGTACCGAAGCCCTAACACCAAATAGGACACCATAACAGCAACTCACATAGGTATCCAGCACACCAGACTCCGCTAGGAACCCCATGCCGCAAGGTGCATGGCAGCCCCAGGCGGCACTGCATACAGGCTTGTGGTTCAATTACAACACACCAAATCATAACCCCACACCAAACATACAGCGCATGTAAGGGAGGGAAGACATCGCGGGAGACCTCGATGTCCCACTAGGAGGCCCTCACACTGGGAGATAAAACATGAAGACCAGGAGTATAACTCCAACAGACACCATGGCTGGGGTACAACTGACTCCTTGCCTCTCTAGCCACAGGTAAGATGAAGCACCTAGTGACCACGCCCAACAAGGTGGTTAACCACTCTAGCACTGGACAGAGGAGGAAACAACTGAAAGAGGAAGTGCACACACCAGCATAAAAAACTACACGTTGGCACAGGCAACAACATGCAAGGCAACCATGTCACGGCACACACCACAAAGGCTGTGACACTGCCCCCGCATGCTGAAACAGCAAAACGTTACCACAGGCAACAGCAAGCGTGGCATAGGTGTCACAGCGCACACCAAAGGCCGGGACACTTAGGTACATATAGCCATCCTATAGCTTAGATACAAGTAGTATAGTGGGACATGTCTCGTCAAACTCAAAGTGGCAGGTGCCCCGCCCCTTTTCACACCATAACCCCTCCCAGAAACGCCCTAACCCCGCCCATATCTGCCCATTTATCTCCTCTCGCCGCCCCAAACCACGCCTAAATGCCTCCCACTTTGATATGATTTTCATATCATTTTATATGGTTTAATGTAAATTTTATATCAAATGATAAGCTTTTTACATCACTTTATAAGTCCTTATCAAATGATAAGCTTTTATTAACACTTTATATCCCATTTATAACATTTTGATACAGTTTTATACCACTTTTATCTAATTTTGTGATTTGATATCACTTTGATATCATTTTGATCTGCCTTTTATATATTGGCATGCCCGGACATGTCCAAAAGACGTATACTACACGGCCGGGCCTCTTTCAATTATAATAGCAATGATAAAAAATCAAGGATGACAAAATTTAAATCATTTTAAAAAGTTTTATTCATTTAATTATAATGCTATACCATGTAAATTAAAAGCGCTCTTATAACTGCAGCCTTTCATTTACAGCTTACAGTGTATGCATGTCTACGAAAAGTAAGTTCAATTTACCTCCATTGTGAGTGCCTGAGTGTAATTTAACTCCCTGGGAGAGCCTGAGTGTAATTTAACTCCCACCACACTGGAGTCAACACACTGAATTTGAATTAAAAACCTGAAATAACTTACCTGAAACTCACGGTCCAAATCAAACTTTTCATTTCCTACTAGACCCGACACATGAGTTTCAGGTCGCAGCTGTGACAACCTGAGATGTGTTAATTTTCTCGGGATCTGTCTATAGCAGAGTTAACACAAAAACTATTTGCTTCATGGTCGCAAAGGCCTTAATCGTTAAGTACTGGGGTACAAAGAACAGCCCCAGCTTTCATGAATGGAGGGCCCGGGTAGATACTATCGATGTTTATAGAAGAATAGCAAGGAAACCGGAAAAACAACGTTAGTCAGAAGGGGCAGGCTTTTCATTTTGCCCCAAAAACCCTTAAAGTGGAAATTCTGGAAACAGAATAGAAATATAAAAATATGGGCGGATCACGCAGCAGTGAATTATAGGGGGGGGGGGTTAAAAGAATCAACTACGTGAATTGGTGCAAAATTACATTTGTAGACTTAAACTGTTTGTTATGTGAATTTATGTATTTGGTTCAGAAAACAATAAAGGATGTTAATAAAAAAAAAAAAGGACAAGAAATAGAAGTATCTAAGAAAAAAGCAGACCCGTAAATGGAAACGTAGAGTGATTTTTTTTGTGCTACGTGTGTTTTTTCATCTTGAATTTTTTGGGGAATATTAGGTGAATGAGCCTAACTGAATTTGTAAATTGTAATGATGTAAAATAAAAGGTTGTTAGTACCAAAAAAAAAACACAAAAACAATTGGTATCGCAGCAACAGCTGCGGCAAACACTACGCAGTATCTATCAATATTCTATAGCATCTCTTTTCAGGAAACAAAATGATTGTGATTGGCTGTATCACCGCCACCACCAATTGCATATGCTAATGGTAAGAAAACCCAGGCAGGATCTGCATATATACATGTGGGCAGAGCACCACAGGGCATAATCATTTGACATTGAGGCTCTGCAAGAAAACTTATTTCAAGGTAAGAGTATCTCCATATGACCCTTCTTTTTTACTATTTTTAACATGCCTGTTTTAAATTCTTTATTGATGCAATATAACACGCAACATTTGGCAAATTTCTGCTAGCAGAGACATCAAAAACCAGAAGAGACTGCTCCATGACTTGGGGCTCAGACTGCTTGGCTGATTTGCAAGGGGGTGAGGTGAAAGACTGATGGCCATGGGCTGCAGGTGCCAACTCTGATCTTTCAGCAGGAGACTGGGTGGGAGACAATGTGAAGGAACTGGAGGCACTGTCAGCCAACCAATCAACTATCGCCTGTACTTGTTCTGGCCTCACTATTCATAGAGCTGCATTTGGCCCTATCAAATAACGCTGAAGATTCTGTCGCCTACTCGCACCTGAGGAAGGTGTTTCACTTGTGCGTGTAGCTGGCACAGATCGACCACGTCCTCTCCCTGCAACAGGAGCTCCACCAGCAGCACCACGACTGGGGCCATGTCCCTTATTTGACGCTCTCCTCATTCTTTGCGTTCACCCACCAAACTAACAGATGGTTTAGGTTATACGACAATGTAACCGCCAATAGTCAACAATTAAGTTCACTGAGAGCAAGGCAGTGCCGGTGTCATAAAGAGGAAAAATGTCTTGAGGTCACACAACAGTGTGACAGGAGAATTTTTAACAATTACTTCACGGTCACAAAAAAATGTAATTTGTCAATCAACAATGTAACTGCAGTATTGACTGGTTGTATTGGACTGTGACAAATGCAGCAAAGGCCCCAAATGTAGTGTCTTGCACAAAATGGGTGTTTTAAAAAAAAAAAAACAGAATATAACCACAGTATCTAACACTTGTATTTGACTGTGACAAATGCAACAAAGGCCCCAGACGTAGGGTCTTGCACAAAATGGGTGTTTTTTTAATACCAGAATATAACAGCAGTATCTAACGCTTGTACTGTATTGGACTGTGACAAATGCAGCAAAAGTACCAGATGTAGGGTCTTGCAAAAAATGGCTGTTTTTTTAAACCCCGAATAAAACTGCAGCATTTAAAGTTTGTAATTTGACTGTCACAAATGCCACAATGGCCGCAAATGTATTATCTTGCCCAAAATGGGTAATTTTTTTAAAATTCTAGAATATAACAGCAGTATCTAACGCTTGCATTGGATTGTCAGAAATGCAGCTAAGGCCGCAAATTTTGTGTCTTGCAAAAAATGGGTGTTTTTTTTTATATCAGAATATAACAGCAGTATCTAACGTCACAAATGCAACAAATGTATTATCTTGCACAAAATGGGTGTTTTTTTAATACCAGAATATAACAGCATTATCTAATGCGTGCATTGGACTCTCAGAAATGCAGCAAAGGACCAAAAATGTAGTATCTTTCCCAAAAAGGGTGATTTTTTAAACCCAGAATATAACTGCATTATTTAAAGTTTGTATTTGACGTTCACAAATTCAGCAAAGGACCCAAAATGTATTATCTTGCAAAAAATTGGTGTTTTTCTTTTTTTTTTTTCAATTGAAAGTTTTTTATTGTTTTCAATTTTCCATTGCAAAGATATTTCCAATGAGTAAAGTATACACAAATAGAGGCGAAAATCACATATTCCGAAATGTCACAATTACAATTAACACAAGGGCGGTTAAGCCCAACAAGACAGGTATTGGCAAAAGAATAATGAGTCATGTAAACCTTACTAAGATGACATTATAAATCCAGTCTCATGGGTTGATAGGATGGGTGTCTATAGTGAGAGCTAGTAATTGGGAGGAGGGGGGGTGGATAAGTTAAAATGGGTAAATAGGCGCACTCCGTAGAGGGACGGGAGAGATAGGGCAATAGAAGAGTGCTATTAATCTCGAAGTCTAAGGGAAATTTCTGTATTGCTTCCAAGGTAGCCTTGTTTTAATGAAAGAGGGTCTAGAATGCGATTCCCAATGTGAAATCTCCTCCAGCCTATATATCTGATCAACTTTATTGGACCAATGTTCAATACTAGGGATATCAGATGATAACCAAAGGGTTGGTAACAGTAATCTAGCCGCTGCTAACAGGAGGGTAAAAAGAGCTTTTTTATATGGGCCCAGGCCTTCCATTCCGAGTGACAATAAGACCAATTCAGGAGAGCAGGTGAGAGATGACTGACAAATCTGGTTACATAGTTGGGTTATGTTGTGCCACCATGGGTTAATCAAGATGCATGCCCACCATACATGTATAAAGGTTCCCTTAACTCCGAGACATCTCCAGCATAGATCACTGGCTGTTTTGTTATATCTGTAGGTTTTGTCTGGGGTCCTATACCATTGCATAAGGATCTTATAGCTATTTTCTTGGATGCGTATGAATCTAGATATCTTGTGTGGAAGAATCAGCATTTTAGAGGTTTCTTGAGGTGTTAGGGACCTCTGAAGATCTTTTTCCCACTTGCCCACCACTGCTGGTTTAATAAAAGAGGCAGGGGACTTCAAGTGCTTATATATCTTGGAGATAGCTTTAGGCGGGTATCTTTTATTATTTATAATTTCCACAAACCAGTTTGAATCTTCTGGTGGGGGGGGGGCTTTTCGTCTTACTAAGTAGCTCCGTTTTAATAAAGCGTAGCAAGGTGGGGTTGTGGATCTGTGTCCCCAGAATTGTGCATATCTCCGAGTCAGGGAGTAAACAGCCGTCTGGGTCTAAAAACTGGGTAATGGGGATCTCTAATCTCCTGATACATTGCGGGCAGCTTTCTTTCAGCTCTTTAGGGGCCAAATCAACTAAGTCTTTTACATGCAGTAGTGAGGCAAAAGGCGTCGGAGCCCCAAAGCTGGCCGAGAAACCCCCCCAGGTCCTTAGGGTATTGCGTATAAGAGGGTTAGGTATTGAGCTTAGGGTCGGGGGTGGTCTGTCGGCCAGCAAGAGGGCCCTAGGAGAGGAGGGAAGGAGAGCAGTCTCCAATGATAGCCAGGATTTATAGGAGGGTTCCCTGATCCAATCAATGGCTCTAGAAAGCTGGATAGCAAGCATATATGATTTTGGATCAGGGAGGCCAATACCTCCTCTATTCCTAGATTTGGTCAAGATGTCAAAAGATATACGAGGGCTTTTTGCTTGCCAAATGAACTTACGGGTGTGTTTGTTTAAGGATGCAAAGTATGACCCGGGAATATCAATAGGGAGAACCTGCATCATATATGTAAGTTTTGGCATGATCAGTGACATGAAGATGTTCTTTCTACCGAACCATGAGAGGTAGGGAGAGTCTAGGGAGTCCATCTGAGTTGTCATGGAGACTAGAAGGGGTTTGTAGTTCAAATGAAATAGATCGGGCAGGTGGGGGGATAGCTTGATCCCTAGGTAGGTTAATTGTTGGGTCTGCCAATTGAAAGGAGAGTTAATTTGGAGGGAGGCGATAGTGGCAGGGGAGAGGCCTATATGTAAGACCTGGGATTTAGAGGGGTTGACCTTAAAATTGGAAAGGGAGCCGAAAAGGTTGAGTGTTGAGAGAATCTTGGGCATGGACCTCTGTGGGTTAGTGGTGACAATCAGAAGGTCATCGGCAAAGGCTGCTAGTTTAAATTCACGGCTCCCCACTTTCAGACCTCTAATTTCACTGTCCTGTCTGAGGGCTTGAAGAAGGGATTCCATTACAAGGACAAAAATGAGTGGGGAGAGGGGGCATCCCTGCCTCATTCAGTTTTTAATAGGAAAGAGGGAGGAAAGAAGACCATTCACTGACACGGACGCCGAGGAGCAGGTGTACATAGAGAACATAGAATTGATATACTGCTCTGGAATTTTAAATTTAGCCAGGACTAGTCTAATATAGGTCCAGTCAACTCTATCAAATGCCTTCTCGGCGTCCGTGCCAAGAAGGACCAATGGAGAGGATTTATGTTTAGCATAAAACAGGGCATCTAGGAATTTAGTGGTATTGTTCTTACCCTCCCTTCCTCTGACAAACCCGACCTGATCAGGGTTAATTAATTCCGGGAGAAGATTTTGTAGCCTAGTGGCCAGCATTTTGGCTAGAAGTTTAAGGTCTACATTAAGTAGAGAAATAGGACGGTAGCTGGGACAGAGCGTGGGGACTTTACCCTCTTTAGGGATTATTGTAATGACTGCTTTGGTCATGTCGGAAGAGAGTGGGTGATTGGACAGTGATAAGTTGCAAATAGGGAGTAGGTGGGGTAGCAGGATACTTTGAAAGGCCGAATAATAAGTTATGGGGAGACCATCTGGGCCGGGGCATTTACCTCTAGGGGTAGATTTAATCGCGGCAGTTAGTTCCAGGATAGTGAACGGTGTGGACAGGGATTCTTGTTGTGCCAAGTTTAATGTGGGAAGGTTATGGGTCTCTAAGAAGGAACTGATATTACTTTCCTTATCTAGGGAAGGATTAGGAAGATCTGGGGCACGGAGATTATATAGAGATTGGTAAAATAGTCTAAATTGTTCAGCAATTTCTTCCGCCTTAAATAGAAGGCCCCCTTGGGAGGACTTAATGGACTGAACATAGCGGGAGTTTCGTCTCTGTTTGATTCGACTCATGACATATTTGGAAGCTTTGTTTCCATGGGCATAAATTTTCTGTTGAGCGGACAGAAAGAATTTAGCTGAGCGCTCATTCAGAAGATTTTTCAGTTGAGTTCTAAGAGAAGAAAGTTCCGATAATTTCTGTGCCATTAGAGATTGCTTATGTGCTTTTTCTATTTGATGAATTTGTGAAAGCAAGGTGTTAAGTTTTTTCTCCGACTCTTTCTTTAGAAAAGAGCAGAGACTGATCAGTCTGCCTCGTATATACGCTTTATGCGCATCCCAGATAACTTGGGGGGCTATTTCTGGGGTATTATTGGTTAAGAAATATTCTTCTAAGTAAGAGGTAATTTGGGCTGTGTGTTTGGAGTTATTCAATAAAGATTCATTGAATCTCCAATTTGGTTGTCTGGCGTTTCCTTTCCCCGGGGATATATTACAAAAAATTGGGGAGTGGTCTGATAGAGTGATGTCTCCTATTTTGGGTAGGGAGCAGGATTGTAGTTTCTCCTTCGGGACTAAAATGTAGTCAATTCTGCTATAGGAGTCATTCGCAGAAGAGTAAAAAGAATAGTCAATTACATTTGGGTTGAGACACCGCCACACGTCTATAATTCCCAGGTTGTGCAGCTTCGTGTGCAGCAGTCTAAGGGTCTTAGCAGAGAAGGGTGATTTTTTAGATGACGTGTCTATTAAAGGATTGAAGGCAACATTAAAGTCTCCTGCGACAATTAGGAAGCCCTCCCTATATTGCTCAATCATGGAGAAAATATCAATGAGCCAGCTAAGTTGGTCAGTATTTGGGGCATAAATGTTCACAAATGTGAACATGGATAGTCCCACCTGACCCTTAAGGATCAAATACCGGCCCTCTGGATCCTGCATATGAGACTTATATTGAAAGGGTAGGCCTCTGCGGAAGCCTATACTAACTCCCCTCGAGGCCGCACCCCCAGCCCCACAATGGTACCAGCAGGGATACCTGGAGTGGGAGAGATTGGGGTAATTATTGTGTTTGAAATGCGTCTCCTGAAGAAAGATCACTGAACAGTTTTCTCTGTGCAGGAGAGATAGGATCTGGCATCTCTTAGAAGGGGATCTCAGCCCCTTGACATTGTATGAGGCTAATTTAAAATCTGCCATACTGTTTTGATAAAGTGAGAAGCCCAAAGGCTATAAAGGACGCTGCAAAAGAGTTTTGACAAACCAGACACATCGTGAGGGGGAGAGTGCGGCCACGAGCGGATCCAAAAGGGGCTTCACTGTTTCGGATTAGAAAGGATGCTAGAATTTCCCTTGAGTACCTGTCAGAACGTAAACAAATAGAACAGAAACCAAGAAAAAGAAATAGGTAAGTAAAGGCAGAATATGAATGAATAACATCCAGATACGGCATGGTGGTATAACCCTGCTTATCCGGGATAGTATGAAGTAGGGGGGTAAAGGGTATTACACCCAGAAGCACTACCCTCTATGGCAGCAAAGGTACTGCAGCTTGGTGGTTGTTACAGTCCTAACGATGGAAGAAAGGGTGGGGAACATCTTGGTAAATGAGATAACATATAGATGGACGTTTACCTTACTGCAATTAAGGGCAGAGTGACGGAGTCAGGGTGCCTCCATCATCAACCCTCAGGGGAAGCGTGCAGTAGTACCGCCCCAAAAAGATGTCAGTAAGCAATAGTACTACACCTAACCCCATCAGTGCAGTGGGGCCGGTAGAATATGAAAAATCAACTTAACAACAATTAGGTCATTTAATCAGATCATGACTAGACTGGCTTCAAAACAGATGGGAAATCTCAAGAGAGAGGTCCCTGCTGTCTCTACGTCCAATGCTAGGAGAGGAGCAAGGCCCGAATATAAGGCGAGCCCAGCTGCCCCCCCAGCACATAGCTGATAGTCAATAATTCAGATACTTATCAAAGGCATAACTTTAGTAACGTCCATCAGACATTTTTTCTTGTTCACCCAGAGCTGGGGGTGAGAAGGTGAAGTCAGCTACTTGTCCGCCAATGCAAGGCGTTTTGGGGTGGAAAAGGAGTCTCTTCTTCTGCTGCTTCTTTGAGGCTTTGGTGTGCGTTGGGGCTCCCAGGGGATTGTCCTGGGTAAATCAGGAAGAGAGTTGAGGTTTTGGACCATGTCCCAGTTTGCAATAGGCAACGGAGGTAGCTGAAGGAGGTCATAGGTTTTATCCAGGTCTGCAAACGAAGAAACGTGGATGCGGCGTCCCTCATGGAGGAAGGATAATCCGAAGGGAAAAGTCCATCTGTAGAGGATTCTCCGTTGCCTTAGCCAGTCGGTAAGGGGTTTCAAAGCTTTACGCTTCTTGAGGGTCGATTGCGACAGATCTTGATAAATGGCGATGCTGTTGTTGTCCCATTCTACGGAGTTGGAGTTCCTGGCTCCTGCCAAAATGGCCTCTTTCACAGGGAAGTGTAAAAATTTACATATGACATCCCTAGGCGGCTCGTTCGCCTGCGGTTTGGGCCTGAGGGCTCTGTGTGCACGTTCAAGCAGGACCTCGTGCGTTGAGTCAGAGCCTAGAATCTTGAGGCAAATCTGAGTAATTGTTTCAGGAATGTCCACAGCTGGAATAGTCTCCGGTATTCCTCTAAAGCGCAGGTTATTTCGCCTGCTCCTATTTTCTTGGTCCTCTATGGCAGTATATAGGGCGTTGATATGGCACTGCGCAAGAGACATGCTGGAGGACACTTCACTCTGGTGTTGGAGGATTGTGGCCTGCGCCTCCTCTAAGCTCTCCACTCTCCTTCCTATGTGCCTCAGATCCTCTTTTATGGAGGAAATGTCCACACTGATAGGGCCCAGAGCCTCTATCAGAGCCTCTTTTAAGAATGCTCTAGTGATCGGCATGCTTTCCGTCTCAGTGAGTTCGTCTCCTACCTTCTCACTGCTGCATGCGGCAAGCTGCTTGTGTCCGGAGCGCGGGGTGCCGGGCGCCATCTTGGTCTCACGGCTCCCTTGTGTAGCGGAGGCTTTTTTCATAAATTTTTCTATATCCCCAGTTTGATTTTGGGAGCGGTTACCTCCAGGCTGGTCTGTGGGCTTTTGGCCCCCGATCTTCACCATTTCAGTCGGCAGTAGGCTAATTAAACAGTGCTAAGAGGGATATGCAGACGGGAGAGCAGCGCTTCACACGTCCATCCGGATCAAGCGCTGGCTCCGCCCCCAAAAATTTGTGTTTTTCTTAAACCCAGAATATAAATGCAGTATTTAAAGCTTGTATTTGACTGTGACAAATGCAGCAAAGGCCCCATGTGTATGGTATTGCACAAAATGGGTGTATTTTTAAACCCAGAATATAACTGCAGTATTTAAAGTTTGTATTTCACTGTCACAAATGCAACAAAGGCAGCAAATGTATTATCTTGCAAAAAATGGGAATTTTTTTAAACCCAGAATATAATTGCAGTATTTAACCGCCTCTGGACGGCCTAACGCAGGATCGCGTTCCGGAGGCGGCAGCTCCAGGCACAGTCACGCATGTACGCGTCATCTCGCGAGACGCGAGATTTCCTGTAAATACACACACACAGGCGCGCGCGTTCACAGGATCGGAAGGTAAGCGAGTGGATGTCCAGCCTGCCAGCGGCGATCGTTCGCTGGCAGGCTGGAGATGCGATTTTTTTAACCCCTAACAGGTATATTAGATGCTGTTTTGATAACAGCGTCTAATATACCTGCTACCTGGTCCTCTGGTGGTCCCTTTTGTTTGGATCGACCACCAGAGGACACAGGCAGCTCAGTAATAAGTAGCACCAAACACCACTACACTACAACCCCCTGTCACGGAAGGTGTACAGGAAACAAGACCATGCAAAATGATTATATGACTCACTGGATCCAAAACTAAGGAACAAAAGGGAGACCCATGCATCAGACCTGGCTCTCTCCCTGTCTGCTCAGCCGAAGCAAAAATCCCAATGGTGGATGATCGCATATCCACGTACCTCGACTATATACCACTTGAACACCCTACAATAGTGAGGGGACACGACCACCGGCTCCCTACACTAGACACGGAGGGAGTCAGGGTCACCTGGGATCCAGCAAACAGAAAATCACAAATAAATGTACAGCACTTATCTTGTAGAAGGCTGGAAGATAGGATCAGCATGCACACACACTCCAGGAAGTTGTAAAAGCCGCACACTAATGCATTATGGGGAGGAATTTAAAGGGATGCAATCAGTCCAACTACATGACAGCTGAGAGAGGCTAACGAGATGAGGAACTGAAATTCAAAACAAAGAAAACTCAAGGAGGAGGTTCTGTAAGGCTTCTGTCAGAGCTTCTCAGCTGTCTGGTTGTGACAGTACCCCTCCCTCTACGAGTGGACTCCGGACACTCAGAGCCCACCTTCTCAGGATGGGACCTATGGAAAGCCCTGATGAGACGAGTGGCCTTAATGTCCGTCACTGGGACCCACATCCTCTCCTCAGGACCATAACCCTCCCAATGAACGAGGTACTGGAGAGAACCGCGGACAAGACGAGAATCCACAATCCTAGAGACCTGAAATTCAAGATTCCCATCAACCATAATCGGAGGAGGAGGCAAAGGTGAGGGTACAATGGGTTAAACATAAGGTTTCAATAAGGACTTATGAAAAACATTATGGATCTTCCAAGTCTGAGGAAGATCAAGACGGTAGGCAACAGGATTGATGACAGACAGGATTTTGTAAGGCCCAATAAACCTAGGACCCAACTTCCAGGAGGGAACCTTCAATTTGATATTCTTGGTAGACAACCACACCAGATCACCAACATTCAGGTCCGGACCAGGCACACGTCTCTTATCTGCCACACGCTTATATCTCTCACTCATGCTCTTTAGATTATCCTGAATCTTTTGCCAAATAGAAGACAAAGACGAGGAGAATCTGTCCTCATCAGGTAAACCAGAAGACCCCTCTCCCGAGAAAGTCCCAAACTGCGGATGAAACCCATATGCACCAAAAAATGGTGACTTATCAGAGGACTCCTGACGACGGTTATTTAAAGCAAACTCAGCAAGGGACAACAAAGAACACCAATCCTCCGCCACAAAACAGCGCAGATATGTCTCCAGATTCTGATTGACGCGCTCTGTCTGGCCATTCGACTGCGGGTGGAAAGCAGAAGAGAATGACAACCGAACCCCCAATGAGAACAGAAAGCCTTCCAGAATCTGGAAACAAACTGCGTGCCCCTATCAGAGACTATGTCTGAAGGAATACCATGCAATTTGACAATGTGATCAATAAATGCCTGCGCCAGCGTCTTAGCATTGGGCAAACCAGGAAAAGGGATGAAATGCACCATTTTGCTAAAACGGTCCACCACCACCAGAATCACAGTCTTCCCCGAGGAACGAGGCAGGTCCGTTATGAAGTCCATGGACAGATGTGTCCAAGGACGGGAAGGAATGGGTAAGGGAAGGAGAGGACCTGATGGCCGTGAATGAGGGACTTTGGCACGAGCGCAAGTCTCCCAGGCTGCCACAAAACTCTCAACCGACTTACGAAGCGCAGGCCACCAGAATCTCAGAGCGATGAGATCCACTGTGGCTCTTGCCCCCGGGTGCCCAGCAAGGACCGTATCGTGGTGTTCCTTAAAAATCTTGTGTCTTAACGCGAGAGGCACAATCTCCCAGGAGGACAAAGATCAGGAGCCTCTGACTGGGTTGCCTGCACCTCTGCCTCCAATTCAGGAAAAAGAGCAGAGACCACCACACCTTCAGCCAAAATGGGACCCGGGTCTTCAAAATTCCCACCTCCCGGAAAACAACGTGACAGGGCATCTGCCTTCACATTCTTAACCCCAGGGCGGAACGTGACAACAAAATTAAACCTTGAAAAGAACAAAGACCATCTGGCCTGTCTCGGGTTCAGACGCTTGGCTGACTCCAAGTAGGCCAGATTTTTATGGTCAGTAAACACGGTAATAGGGTGTCTGGCTCCCTTTAGCCAATGGCACCATTCCTCAAAAGCCAACTTGATGGCCAACCATTCCCTATCTCCCACATCGTAATTTCTCTCTGCGGAGGAGAGTTTCTTCGAGAAAAAGGCACACGGTCGCCATTTGGCAGGAGAGGAACCCTGAGACAAGACCGCACCCACACCCACCTCAGAAGCATCAACCTCAACTATGAAGGGTAGAGAAATATCAGGTTGTACCATGGGGAGCGGAAGCAAAACTCTCCTTGATATTAGAAAAGGCCTTACGCGCCTCTAGCGACCAGAAAAGAAAAATCTACCCCCTTTCTGGTAATATCAGTGAGTGGTTTAACAATAGAGGAATAATTCAAAATAAACTTCCTGTAATAATTGGCAAAGCCCAAAAAACGCATCAGCACCTTCTGATTCTCAGGAAGCTCCCACTCAAGCACAGCGCGGACTTTCTCGGGGTCCATGCGAAAACCAGAAGCGGAGAGAAGAAACCCCAGAAATTGAATTTCTGGAACCGCAAACACACATTTTTACAGTTTTGCGTATAATTTATTCTCCCGCAGGATGAGCAAGACCTGACGTAAATGTTCCTTATGAGTTTTGAAATCAGGAGAAAAAATCTAAATGTCATCCAAATACACTAATACAAATTTTCCCATTAAATCATAAAAAATGCTGTTCACGAAATGCTGAAAAACGGTAGTGATGCCATATTCGATTTCGCGATATTTTGCGAATATTCGAGTGAATATTCGTTTTATATTCGTCGAGATCGAATATTCGCAATTATTCCAATGTCGCGAATAATATTCGCATGGAAATGCGAATAATTATGCGAATTATCTCCCCCTTTCCTTAGGCAATGTTCCTATGACTAATAAACTATGGCTATGCTATATGTGTGTGTATTTTACGAATATTCGTAATATTGCTCTAACTGCGTCTTATTTAATGATTGGAATATTATAAAAGACGAATTTAGAGCAATGTTATGAATTTTCGTAAAATACACATATAGATTTTAACGTAGCTAACATGTTGCTATAATCCTTTTTTTTTGTCCTCAAAATTATTTTGCATCTTATGAACTTAAGTTTAGTAAAATATGTACACTATTAAAAAAAATACCATTGCAGTATATTAGCTCAATTACAATCTATTATATGTGTATTTTACGAATATTCTTAATATTACTCTAACTCCGTCTTTTATGATCTTCGTAATATTGCTCTAACTTCGTCTTTTAGAATATTCGTTATATTGCTCTAACTTCGTCTTTTTAGAATATTACGAATATTCTAAAACCTGATATACAGGTCCTTCTAAAAAAATTAGCATATTGTGATAAAGTTCATTATTTTCTGTAATGTACTGATAAACATTAGACTTTCATATATTTTAGATTCATTACACACCAACTGAAGTAATTCAAGCCTTTTATTGTTTTAATATTGATGATTTTGGCATACAGCTCATGAAAACCCAAAATTCCTATCTCAAAAAATTTGCATATTTCATTCGACCAATAAAAGAAAAGTGTTTTTAATACAAAAAAAAGTCAACCTTCAAATAATTATGTTCAGTTATGCACTCAATACTTGGTCGGGAATTCTTTTGCAGAAATGACTGCTTCAATGCGGCGTGGCATGGAGGCAATCAGCCTGTGGCACTGCTGAGGTGTTATGGAGGCCCAGGATGCTTCGATAGCGGCCTTAAGCTCATCCAGAGTGTTGGGTCTTGCGTCTCTCAACTTTCTCTTCCCAATATCCCACAGATTCTCTATGGGGTTCAGGTCAGGAGAGTTGGCAGGCCAATTGAGCACAGTAATACCATGGTCAGTAAACCATTTACCAGTGGTTTTGGCACTGTGAGCAGGTGCCAGGTCGTGCTGAAAACTGACATCTTCATCTCCATAAAGCTTTTCAGCAGATGGAAGCATGAAGTGCTCCAAAATCTCCTGATAGCTAGCTGCATTGACCCTGCCCTTGATAAAACACAGTGGACCAACACCAGCAGCTGACATGGGTACTTGACACTCGACTTCAGGCATTTCCCTCTCCCCAGTCTTCCTCCAGACTCTGGCACCTTGATTTCCGAATGACATGCAAAATTTGCTTTCATCCGAAAAAAGTACTTTGGACCACTGAGCAACAGTCCAGTGCTGCTTCTCTGTAGCCCAGGTCAGGCGCTTCTGCCGCTGTTTCTGGTTCAAAAGTGGCTTGACCTGGGTAATGCGGCACCTGTTGCTTATTTCCTGCACACGCCTGTACACGGTGGCTCTGGATGTTTCTACTCCAGACTCAGTCCACTGCTTCCGCAGGTCCCTCAAGGTCTGGAATCGGTCCTTCTCCACAATCTTCCTCAGGGTCCGGTCACCTCTTCTCGTTGTGCAGCGTTTTCTGCCACACTTTTTCCTTCCCACAGACTTCCCACTGAGGTGCCTTGATACAGCACTCTGGGAACAGCCTATTCGTTCAGAAATTTCTTTCTGTGTCTTACCCTCTTGCTTGAGGGTGTCAATGATGGCTTTCTGGACAGCAGTCAGGTCGGCAGTCTTACCCATGATTGCGGTTTTGAGTAATGAACCAGGCTGGGAGTTTTTAAAAGCCTCAGGAATCTTTTACAGGTGTTTAGAGTTAATTAGTTGATTCAGATGATTAGGTTAATAGCTCGTTTAGAGAACCTTTTCATGATATGCTAATTTTTTGAGATAGGAATTTTGGGTTTTCATGAGCTGTATGCCAAAATCATCAATATTAAAACAATAAAAGGCTTGAACTACTTCAGTTGGTGTGTAATGAATCTAAAATATATGAAAGTCTAATGTTTATCAGTACATTACAGAAAATAATGAACTTTATCACAATATGCTAATTTTTTGAGAAGGACCTGTATCTGCAATATAACGAATATTCGTAAAATGCACAGTTTAAACGGCAATGAAATGTTCTTATGCTCATGCGCATGCGCATGATTTACTCCCGGCGGAAGTAACCAGTTCCAGCTTGAATCTCATCGTGTCCCATCGTGCGTCAGTTTGCATGCGAATTGCAAGATGGTGGCCACTAAGTTTCTGAAGGCTGAGGAAGAGACTCTCATCATAGTAAGTATAAGTAAATTGTACATTCTATTGCACACGCTTGTTTGGCATATCTTAAGAATATTCTTATGTAGGTTTATTGAATTGAATTTTTCGGATGTCTTTGTATGTGGAAAATATTTTCGGATGGCAGTTAAATTCACATAGCACCTACTTTGATTAGCTATAAATGATAGGTTGAAACAAGTATTGTTGATATTTAAAGGTAATATTTTTTTCAGATAATCATTAACCTCTACTCATACTAGATAACATTTGATTTTATTTGTATTACAAAAAAAAAAATAGTTAAGCATTTTTGATATGACAAATGTTTGGTCTGCCATCAAAGCGCTATCTCACTGGCATCTGCTGTATATTTATATGCTATCCATACATACATGTGGCCGACGTGTCATTATGTATGGATAGCAGACAAATCTATATCAGATGCACATTGCACATCTAATTGTAATTTCCTGCCTCACACAATATACCCACACTGCATACCACCAAACCTCCCCCCTCTGACCACCCCCCTCCCCCAACACACAAACACACACACGCAGTCTATTCAAACAGCGGTCCTCCAGTTGTTCTTAAACTACAACTCCCATTATGCCCTTCTTTCGGATGATAGCTGTAGGCTGTCATGGATTGATGGGAGTTGTATTTTTGCCACAGCTATAGGGACGCAGCTTGCTGGAGGGCCGCAGTGTGCGGATGGCGAGTCTAAAGATTCTAATAAGTGTCCTGTTGGTCAGGAGATGGAATTTTTGACATTCTATATTCGCTGGTTCATTTAGCGTTCCCCAGGGTGCACCACGGGGAGGCGACCAGCTTTACACCCCATACCGTACCGTCACGTCACTAGACAGGTACATCTCTCCTCAGATGGACAATATCTAATAGCTTATACCCCACACACATACAATTTTTTAATACAATTTAGATTTTATATGTTTACATTAACTTAAAGTGTAGTATTTCACTCTCAAACATTAATAATTGTTGGTTTGGTGGTTGTGATGATGACATGGTGGTGGTCAGTTACTGCGGCATCAAGGCAGCGCACGGCACGCGGTTCCCTGTAATTAAACTACAACATGCAGAGCTTTTAGTTAGACTGCCTCTCGCCGTGTGCTGCCTTGCTGCTGCTGGAACTTTTCCCTTGCCACCAGCGGTGTAGCTGCAGGCCCGGCAGCTGTCCCATCCGTCTGTTCCATCCGTTTGCTTCACTGTCTCTGTGTTACATAATTTCATTGTGTAATACTGCCGAGGGGGCCTGACCAAATCTTGTAGTCCTCCTCCTTCTGTGGGATGGGCCTCTTCTGGGTCAGGGCCGTAAAGCAGACGCGTCTCCTGCTTCCCCTCCTTACACCCCTGGCCGCCACCATTATAGTAAATGTTGACGGATCGGCATTCTTGTCGCTGTGGCGTATTTAGAGGGGCTGCTTGGGGGCCCTGACCCAGGAGGGGCCCATCCTGGAGGAGGAGCACTAAAATATTTTTTCAGGGCCCCCTCAACAGTATTACACAATGAAATTATACACAGTGACAGTATAGACAGTGTAGAAAATGTATGGAACAGCTGTCGGGCCTGGTCTGAGAGAGCGATCTCTACTAGCCACAGTTATGTGGGTGGCATGAAAGGAAGGGGTTGTGAAAATATTTCTGTGGTAGGTAGGTTGCCCCCATTAAAAAAATTTCTGTGTGGCAAAGTCATTTCTAGCTACGCCACTCTCTGGGGGCATAAGTGAACTAGCGGCAGGACGGATCCGACCGCTTGTTCAACTTTCTGGAATAGCCTGACGTAATCCACTTCTGCTAAAGTTAAAGTTGCGTATTATTCGTTTTATGAAATGTTTTTGATTAAAACATTTTTTTTAAATCACGCAGCGCCTGTTAGAGAGGGGGTATGATGACCTTCGTTCTCACACGGACAAGAAGGTCATCATCAATGACCTTGTTGAGGAGCTCAGAAGGGTGCATGGAGGGAAACACACCCCTCTGGCCATTCTGAAAAAGTGGTCGGATCTCAAGCGCCGGCATCTGCCAAGAATCCGCCAGATTCGGGATGCCCACTGCCCAGGTACAATGATTACTTAGTGTTGGTGAAATAAACAAAAGTAATGTAATGCTGCGTTACATTTATTATCTGTGATTATAATTTTTACATAAGTCTAATTTGTTATTATAGATGCTCGCCTTCCCTCGGTCAGGCGCAGGCTGGCCACGAAGGATTCCTGGGAGGTGTCTGCGTCTGAGGGGGAGGAGGAAGAGCAGCCAGGACCCTCAGGGCCCACAAGTGCCCCTGCACCACCACATGAGGAGGAGGAGGAAGAGGCTGGACTATCGGCCATCCAAGATTCCCCCCCCCTCAGCAATTTTGGAGGATAATCAAGAGGAGGAAGAGGATGATGACTGTCTAGTCACCACCCCACACAAGCAGAGTAAATATGTGCTTTTCTTGTTTAAACTCATTCACACACACACACACACGTATTAGTTTAGTTATATTGGATAACAGAAAGTCCCACACTTATGCCTCATTCACACGTCAGTGTTTGGTCAGTGATTTCCATCAGTGATTCGTGACCCAAAACCAGGTCCGGCTCTAAACACAGAACAGGAGCAGATCTTTCCCTTATACGTTATGTCTGTTGAGGCTTCTCTTCTGGTTTTGGCTCACAAATCACTGATGGAAATCACTGACCAAACACTGAAGTGTGAACGAGGCCTTACAGTTCATTACAAGCAGGGTAACAAGACAGTACTATCGCAACCCTCTTTACAGTCTGTCACCGTTCTGGTTCCCTTCTCAGATTGTTCTGTGTTGGGATGGCCTGTCCACACTTTATCTTAACATCCTTTTTAACAGCACCGTTAGGGCTCATGCACACGACAGTATTTTGCGTTCAGTATACTGGCCTTTTTTTTATTTCAGTATGCGGAACATATACTGAACCATTCATTTCAATGGTTCAGCCAAAAATACTGAAGTGTCTCAGTGAGCATTCCATTTCAGTATTTCAGTATTTCCGTGCCATGAAAAGATAGAACATGTCCTATTATTGCCCGCAAATCACGTTCCGTGGCTCCATTCAAGTCAATGGGTCCGCAAAAAAAACGGAACACATAGGGAAATGCATCCGTATGTCTTCCGTATCCGTTCCGTTTTTGCTCAACCATCTTTTCAAAATGTTATGCCCATCCTAATTTTTTCAATGCAATTACTGTATACTGTATATGGCATACGGAAAAATGGAACAACGGATCCGTTAAAAACGGACCGCAAAACACTGAAAAAGCAATACTGCAGTGTGCATGAGCCCTTATGAGAACATAGGATAGAGTAAGTGTGAGACCTGTCCCACCCAATGTCTATATTAACCATTTAATTAACCCCTTAGTGACCAAGCACATTTTTCTTTAAATTGCAGTCCAAGAGCAAGAACTTTTTAGTTTTTTCATAAAAGTACTTGTATGAGGTCTTATTTTTTGCAGGACAAGTTATAGTTTTTAATGCACAATTTTAAGTACATGTAATGATTGATTAAAGCCAGCCATTTAGCTAAAACCACCTTTGTTTAAGTCAGTAAACACACGTATGGGTGGTCACTAAGGGGTCAAAACCCGTTCAAAAATCAATATTAAAGACAAAACCCCAGAAACAAAACAGGTGTGCTGATTCCAGACGTACTGATTAACGTAAATTATCTCCCTGAGGCATACATTCCCATTGAGACATACCGAGCATCCCTGATTCTCCCCTTTGGTTTACTACAGTGCATATAGCAACTTCAATCCTTAGTTTTGTAATATAATATTGTTTAAATAATTTTTTTAATAATTATGGCAAATATAAAGTTATTGTGCCAATGACCTCCCAACCCAGTCGTAATTTGCCACAGTCGCCATACATGGCTATTTTACTCAAGAGTAAAGACTCTATATTTCTAATTTTTTTTATTTTATTTTTTAACAGTACTGAAATCTTTGGAAAAGAAGATGGCTGCCATAGATCAGCAGTATGCCACGCTGATCAGGCAGTCCCGGGAGCAGCTCTCCCGCAAAATAAGGGAGCTCCGTCTGCAGCACTCCCACCAAATGGCAGTGCTGGAGAAGCAGCACCGCCAAAACATGGAGGCCCTCAAGGAACTCCATGGACAACTTGATGCTTTGCCTTAAGGCACTTTTGTTAATTTATTTTATTTTGTTATTGTTAAAATAATATTTCCTGTTAAAAAAATATTGTGTGTTTGTTTTTATTTGATTAATTGAAGTTTTCTTATTAATTTCAAAACATTAGGTTACAGTAAGGCCCCTATACTCCATCACAAACTCATCAGTAGACTGACAAACATCACCTGCAGGTACATATAAAAGGGGCATTATTTGTCCTAGACAGAACTTCAATGCATATTGATAATAGCAGTAGTCCTTGATAATCGTTGAGTATATGGCCTACACATAATTATTAAGCAATTGGATAATATCAGCATTTATGGTTGGTGTAGGCCTTATAATACACCATTAATCTCAGAATCATCTTGACTAACAACCAGCAGCAGGCATATGGTTAATTAACGTTGTAGTTTAAGGTCTACACATAGCCCTGACTCACTCTGCAGGGACAGACGGCAAAATGTTATTAGTTTTTAGCATTAAGTGTAAAAGAAAATTCAATTTTTTTTTCTCAATTATTCGTTAATTCAATTTTTTGGGGGAAAATAAAAACAATTGGAGACATCAAGTTTCACCTATAAATACAAGAAATAACTACTTTCAACGTAAATACATTATTCTTAAATTTGACATAAACTTGACGGATTGATAATATTTAAAATAAATAAACAATAATTTTGTGTTCTAAGAATATAAATTTGTATCGAGCCAATTAAATAATTAGTAACAAAAATGTTATCATTATTAAAATAGTTCAATTAATAAGACTGAGAACTAATATCAAATTTATTTAGAAATAATTGTGGATACCACACAAAAAAATAAATAAAAATTGGAAATAATAAGCAAAATGGTAAGGGCATGTTGTAAAAACTAAACAGCACGGATCCTTCATTATAAAAATGTAAATGTCCTGGCATTGCTTCCGCCAAACAGACCGAAAAATTTGATTACATGACTCGGAGTATAAGAATTCTGAAACTGATGAGGAACATTATATAGCATTTATTTTTTTAATAATTTTTTTTAAAGCGGTGTCTATATATATTTTGCATGTGCAAATTATCATTACATAATTGTCAATATTTTTTAAAAATATATAAAGGTAACTATCCCTATATACATGTGTCATTCAGGCTTCATTAACAAAACCGGATTGTCACACGGATGAGTATAACGCCAGTCAGACCCAACCATGTAGATAGGTCAACACGGAAGTCAAGCCATCCCTCCCAGGACAACAGACAACACCATGTTCGAACCTTAATCCGTAGCAAAAAAACAAACAAAAATAAATAAATAATAAAATAAATTTTTTTCATTAGGTTCATCAATAAGTCCAGTACAATTTTTAGTGCACAAGACCTTTTGACAAGGGAAGGCCACATGCGGTCCACAACTTGCTACATCGTGAACCACAACACTGGCGCCCCAAACCCAATTAAAAAAAAAAAAAAAACATAATAAAATAAATTAATTTTGTAAATGAAACCTAACAACACTGGAATATTTTTTAAAATATTTTTATTTAGATACATATTTATTTGTATAAATATTGACAATACATAATTTTACACAGCACATGCATGAATATGAACAATCCAAACCATGTTTTTAGAATTCTACACTCTAGACTTGTTATAGTGCAAAGTAGAAAAAGTGATCCATGCTGGTTGCCTACGCAGGATTAATAACCTTCATGTTTAACCGTTAACACTGTAGTAAAATGTAGACTCCAAAGTTCTGATTCATAACTATTCAGAATAAGGGAATTAAATAACCGTTAAGTACCCGGTAGGGATGTCCCGATACCATTTTTTTGTATGAGTACCGATACTTTTATTTAAGTACTCACCGATACCAATTACCGATACCAATTTTAACAATAAAATACACACAAATGTATTTTGTGACCACTGACCAACCAAAAGGCCCAAAACAGAACTATAACATACATTGTTTAAGTACAAGAGGCAGTGTATCAACCATTTATGTAATATAAGCATTTCTGCATGGTCAGCTAGAAGTCTTTTTTTGCCTTCGGTCAGAACGTGAGACACTGAGCTGAACAGTCTTTCACTTTCCACACTACTGCATGGGGCTGAAAGATACTTTTGCGCCATTACAACAAAAGTTGGAAAACGTATTTTATTTAATGCCCAGTATTTAAGTGGACTATCTGAGCGTGAGACAGTGTTTTCCTCTAGGTACCTTAACAGCTGCACAGTAGCAGCTTTTGGAGTGATGCTCACAGATGTAGAGGGATGTTCATCTGCTATTTCCTGAAAAACACAGTCCAGGCTGGTACTCGGCTTGTCATGGTGCGGTTTTTTGACAGCTGGTTCTTCCTCAAGCGTGGCTGTGTCTTCCGAAAGCTTTTGAAGTTCAGCAACAAATATTTATTTTACCTGCCTGGCACTGTCAGCATTGGGAAAGAATCGATCTTTATACCTAGAAAAATTATATATATACAATTTGCTCATAAATGTTGGGAGGAATGATGTGTTTCATGATGAAACACATCATTCCCCCCCCCCAAGATTTATGAGCAAATTAAAGCTTTATTTAAAAGTTACTGCATTACCTTGCATCAATTATTGTTGCTATGTAGTATAGTGGATTGCGCTCTGTATCCGAAAATTGTTTCTGCAAAGCAGCAAGCAAAGTGCCCTTCATTGTTTTAATACCATGGTCGTCATCCTCTTTTGATAGCAGTCTCTGCAGCACAGTCACAGCAGGAATAACTTCTGACGCAGAAGCATCCGCAGAACTCAATGGACGTGTCAGCTCTTCAAAGGGAGCCAAGTCGTGTAACACTTTCTCCATTAGATTCCAGTAGTTTGCAGATAAAGTGGCCGGAAGCTCATGCTCAGACATATATACTCCTAGTGCCCGTTTCTGCTCATTCAATGACTGAAGCATGTAAAACGTGCTGTTCCAACGAGTCTGCACGTCTTGTTGAAGCCTTTTAATTGGTTGACCAAGCTGCTTTTCAATATCTTGCAAGCGAGAGTATGCCAGGTTTGAATGTTTGAAGTGGCTGACTATTTTGCGCCCTATCCCCAGAGCATCAGCAACGCTGCGCTGTGCTAACAGGCCCTCTGAGACAGCCAGCTGCCGTGTATGTGATACAAGATGCATGATGGCATTGTCTTCTTGAAGACTGCTCATGGCATCACGGCAAAAAACATTATTTAATGTATTATTAACCGGGTGACTTGATCTGTTGAATTATTTCTGTGACCTAATTCTTTCAAAACATACTGTTGCTCAATGCTGAACATACACTTGAACAACTGTAGCAACTCTAGAATATAGCACTGGACCCACAGGCTTGTACAGTAGGCACTAGGCATGATGGGCTTTTTTATTTGAGCGTATCACTCTGGAACATGTTAAATCCTGAATCATCCGTCAACATAAAATTATGAAATTGCTTCAGAGTCCAATCTATAAGCTCCCTAGCATATACATTTTTCTTAGATCAAAATTAAATAAATATTATTTTTTTCATAAGGGTATTGAAAACAAATGTTCAGTACCAATGTCTTGAGTTTCCTTCTCATTGTGTATTTTTTTGAAAAAAACCCCACCTACTTTCACTGTTAAACATTTCAAAGGATTTTGATTGTGTTATTTATTAATTTATTTTTAAAATTTCTTTATTAGTACCACCAGTAAGCAAAAAAAGTATAATACAGTTAGTGATAAATAATTTCCAGTTTTTATAACAGTAAAAACATCTCCCAAAAGCCCCCATCCCCAACCCCCCCCCCCCCCGAATAATCATGACGATAATCACCATTTCCAAAATTGAGCTCGTACATCTCAATAGAAGTTACCCTATAGTGTGTCATATACCTTTCACCCTACGCAGCTGATTCCTCAAGAGATAGCACCCCTAACGTGCCGTGAAGTGCCTCCAAAATATACCAATCTGTGATTTTTAATGTTTGCATTATGTTTTTAATTTCATCCTGGGGAAAACTTTTTTTAATAAAGATCCTCCAGCTCTTGGAAAACCATTAGGTCTTTTTATCTTTGTTTTGCTCTTCCTCAGTTTTATATAGGTACATAAAACGCCTCACCTGCGACATGACCTCATGCATCTTGGGCACCTCTGCCTTCAACCAGTTTTGCAGTAAACAGCGCAATGATACCACTAGGGCTGTATCTACTACAGCCTGGGGGGGAGGGGTAGTCTCTCCATAGACATGAAAGAGAAGAACCTCTGGTTTCTGAGTCAAGGTGAATCCCAGTGTACACTTAATCCAGCATCTGACATGCTCCCAGAAATGTTGAACCTGTGGGCATGCCCAAACACAATGCACCAGATCTGCCTTATCCAACCCACATTTCAGACAAGCATTTAGAAAAGCCATATTCAATTTTTTGAGGAAAGGTAAAAGCATAAATGGCCGCTTGTATTAGACGAAGATGCCTTTCCCTCCATACTTCACATGGCACTGCTTTGCATACCCTAATCCATTCCTGCAGGATCTGTTCAGCATCAGCTGTGACATGAAGCACCTTTTCCCACCTTTTAAAAGAGTTTGTGCAGAGGCTTTATTATTTGAGTCACGCATCACTTGGTAGATGTGAGAGATGGAAAGTCTAGAGTTTCCACCCCCCAGCGAGAAAACCAAAGAGTTCCCTAAACAATCCTCGGTGACATTACGCAATCTCTCCCTACAAAATAGGTAGACTTGTTGGAAGGGAAGAGCGAGCGAACCCCCCAGGCCATACTTCTGACAGAACTCTGCAAAGGTTAGGTATCTTTATCAGGGATATAAAGGAGATCAAGCAAAGTCCCAATGCCCTTAGCCCTCCAGACCTTGAACATCTTATTTGTACTCCCCTGTGGGAGTTCTGGATGCTTCCACAACTTCAATACCCTAGACGCAAGGAATTGGCCTTTTTGCCAGCTTACGTGCCTCCTTCCACGCCACCATCATATCACGTTTAAAGGAGATTGTTTCAAACCTGGCGTCAGGAACTGCCTTCTCGTATGAAGCAAGTTAACTAATGGCCATGGATGGGACAAGTGGGTTTACAGGTTGAAGTTGGATAAGTGGCTAGTCCCCTGTATCCAGTCCAGGCAGTGTCTGAAAAGGCACGCTAAGTTGTACATTCTAATATTTGGTACGTTCAAACCCCCCTTATCTCTTGGTAACATCAGTTTTGTCAATGCAATGTGAGTAGAGTTGAGCGAACACCTGGATGTTCGGGTTCGAGAAGTTCGGCCGAACTTCCCGGAAATGTTCGCGTTCGGGATCCGAACCCGATCCGAACTTCGTCCCGAACCCGAACCCCATTGAAGTCAATGGGGACCCGAACTTTTCGGTACTAAAAAGGCTGTAAAACAGCCCAGGAAAGGGCTAGAGGGCTGCAAAAGGCAGCAACATGTAGGTAAATCCCCTGCAAACAAATGTGGATAGGGAAATGAATTAAAATAAAAATTAAATAAATAAAAATTAATCAAAATCAATTGGAGAGAGGTCCCATAGCAGAGAATCTGGCTTCACGTCACCCACCACTGGAACAGTCCATTCTCAGATATTTAGGCCCCGGCACCCAGGCAGAGGAGAGAGGTCCCGTAACAGAGAATCTGTCTTCATGTCAGCAGAGAATCAGTCTTCATGTCATAGCAGAGAATCAGGCTTCACGTCAGCCACCAATGCAACAGTCCATTGTCATATATTTAGGCCCAGCACACAGGCAGAGGAGAGAGGTCCCGTAACAGAGGATCTGGCTTCACGTCACCCACCACTGGAACAGTCCATTCTCAGATATTTAGGCCCCGGCACCCAGGCAGAGGAGAGAGGTCCCGTAACAGAGAATCTGTCTTCATGTCAGCAGAGAATCAGTCTTCATGTCATAGCAGAGAATCAGGCTTCACGTCAGCCACCAATGCAACAGTCCATTGTCATATATTTAGGCCCAGCACACAGGCAGAGGAGAGAGGTCCCGTAACAGAGGATCTGGCTTCATGTCAGCAGAGAATCAGTCTGCATGTCATAGCAGAGAATCAGGCTTCACGTCAGCCACCACTGCAACAGTCCATTGTCATAAATTTAGGCCAAGCACCCAGGCAGAGGAGAGAGGTCCCGTAACAGAGGATCTGGCTTCATGTCACCAGAGAATCAGTCTTCATATCATAGCAGAGAATCAGGCTTCACGTCACCCACCACTTATTTGGCCCAATGTATTGTATTCAAATTCAGCTGAATATAAATTTGAGGCCTAGTATTTAGGCGCTGGGTGACCCGTATAGATTTACTGACAGAATTAGACTTGGAAATGCACAGTAGCGTGTGTGTGAAGTTATTCTGAATGACCCTATGTGCACCTTGAATATTATATACCCTTTTAGGGATAGATTTCAAATAGCTCTGATATAGCAGAAACCACTAAATTATGAAATTGCTAAATTGGGAATTGTATTTCAACCCAGAACAAAAAATGTGCTTTGACGGACACTAAATAACTTGCCCAGCCAGAACAGTACAGCGGTAAAGACAGATTTAGCGGGATATAAATTTGAGGCCTAGTATTTAGGCGCTGGGTGACCGGTATGGATTTACTGACAGAATTAGACTGGGATATGGCCAAAAAATAACCACACTATTGCTGGTTAAATGCACTTGGTGTGACAGCTTGACCAACCACACTACTGAGGGTTAAATGCACTTGGTGACGGGCGCAGCTTGCCCCTGATGTAGTATATGGCCAAAAAATGAACAGACTATTGCTGGTTAAATGCACTTGGTGTGACAGCTTCACCCTGATGTAGGTTTTAGCCAAAAAACAACCACACCATTGAGGGTTAAATGCACTTGGTCGCAGCTTGTGCTGGCGCACCACAAGACACAAAATGGCCGCCGATCAACCCAGAAAAAAGTGAATGACAAACGGCCTGGGCAGCCTAAAAACAGTGAGCAATTGAGTATCAGCAGCTCAATGATCCACAGCTGCAGATCGATCAATTAATCAAGTCCTTTGGAGGAGTTAATCTGCCTAATCTCGCCCTACTGTCGCAGCCGCAACCTCTCCCTATGATCTTGCAGTTGTTGAGTGATCTTTTTTTTAAGTCCCCTTACAGAAGCCATCATCCTCCCTCTAAGGACAGCCTTGGCAGCATCCCAGAACAGCGAGGGGTTAGATAGACTAGAAACTTTATCTCCTCTGTACTCTAGATACCAGCCTAGGACAATATCTCTAAAGTTATCATCGTTATACAAGTAAAAGGGGAACCTCCACATAATATCCTGGCCTTTAGGCTGCGGCTCTAAAAAACCTATATAAATTGTAGTGTGATCCGAGAGCACCATGTCATGTATTTTTGGTTCCGCTACCCTAGGCTTCAGTGTTTCCGACACTAGGAAATAATCTATCCTGGACCATGAGTCATATGGTGTGGAATAGAATGTAAACTCTCTACCCTCTGGATTCGCATACCTCCAGGTGTGAAGTAGAGCAGTATCTAGTAGGAAGGGTTCTATGAAACTATTGCGCGTTTGTATCGCCTCAACGTGGGTGTTTGACTTTTTCCTATCATCCACAGTGTTGAATACAGTGTTCAGGTCTCCCCCAACATTACGCTTCGGGACAGGGTCTCTATTAATTTTACTGGCCAAATCATCAAAAGATTGCTTATTGTCCACATTAGGTCCATAGACATTATAAATCATAATTTATTCTGACCCAACTTTGATGTGCAGAACACAACAACGGCCTTGGTAGTCAGGTTCAGTCACCAGTACGTCACAAGCCAGATTCCTGTGAAGGAGAAAACATACTCCAGCCTTGCGATTCACTGCGGGACAACCCACCACCGTCCCCACCCACTGTTTCTTCATTCTGCAAAAGTCGCTTTCCGATAAGTTTCTTGCAACATTGCTATGTTGGCCCCTAAAAGTTTTAACCGTCCCAATATCTTGTTACGTTTTTGGGGTGAACGTAACCCTTTAACGTTCCATGACACTATCTTCATATTGTATAAAAGAGGTGTTACAAGTTCCCATGGCGATTATCGTCTCATGTGCTGCGGAGCTCACGCGCTCGACTCCCTCACATGGCGGCGCCATAACCGGAAGAACTTGATTGTGTTTTTAGTAATTTTGTTTTACCCAAAAAAATTTAAGTTATTGCCAATCAGGATTATAAAGTTTATATTTACATATATCTAAAATATCAACCTTTTACTTATCAGTTCTACACTTCAATTTTAGTCAAATTGTTTATAACATTTATTACACCCATTGTAGGACTCAGGTCAATCTATGAATATTTCGCTCACAAACATAATTTTTACAGAATCAGAAAATATATATTTCTGCATTGTTGTTTATGAAATTAAAAGAAAAAAGAATATGGAGCAGAAAAATATATAAACACATTACTTAATTTTCAACTTGGTTGCTCCAATAATATTATCTAATAAAAAAAATGTATTTAATTTTGTAAGTGTACTAAAGAAATAGTATTAAAGCTACAATTTAAGGCCAAAATAAACTGTAAACCTGTAAAACATCAGCATTGAAATGTAGACTATGTAGTTAAATTAATTGAAAAATAGTATACACACACATCAAAGCACAAATTGTAGTCTTATTAGGCCCCTAGATGACTCATATAGATCAGGACAGTCAGCTGCATCCACCAGAGGATATTAGAAAATGGTATTGAATGAGGCCCGCATATAGCTAGGCACAAATCAGCATGACATGTAGCAGCAGCAGCAGCAGTAGATAGAGTGTTTTTAGGCCCCTAGATGACACATATATATCAGGAGTCTGGACAAGAGACAGCATCCAACAGAGGATATTTGAAAATGGTATTGAATGAGGCCTGCATATAGCTAGGCTCAAATCAGCAGGACATGTAGCAGCAGCAGTAGTAGATAGAGTGTTTTTAGGCCCCTAGATGACTCATATATATCAGAAGTCTGGACAGGAGACAGCATCCAACAGAGGATATTTGAAAATGGTATTGAATGAGGCCCGCATATAGCTAGGCTCAAATCAGCAGGATATGTAGCAGCAGCAGCAGTAGATAGAGTGTTTTTAGGCCCCTAGATGACTCATATATATCAGAAGTCTGGACAGGAGACAGCATCCAACAGAGGATATTTGAAAATGGTATTGAATGAGGCCCGCATATAGCTAGGCTCAAATCAGCAGGACATGTAGCAGCAGCAGTAGATAGAGTGTTTTTAGGCCCCTAGATGACACAGATATATCAGGAGTCTGGACAAGAGACAGCATCCAACAGAGGATATTTGAAAATGGTATTGAATGAGGCCCGCATATAGCTAGGCTCAAATCAGCAGGACATGTAGCAGCAGCAGCAGCAGTAGATAGAGTGTTTTTAGGCCCCTAGATGACTCATATATATCAGAAGTCTGGACAGGAGACAGCATCCAACAGAGGATATTAGAAAATGGTATTGAATGAGGCCCGCATATAGCTAGGCACAAATCAGCAGGACATGTAGCAGCAGCGCAGCAGTAGATAGAGTGTTTTTAGGCCCCTAGATGACACATATATATCAGGAGTCTGGACAAGAGACAGCATCCAACAGAGGATATTTGAAAATGGTATTGAATGAGGCCTGCATATAGCTAGGCTCAAATCAGCAGGACATGTAGCAGCAGCAGTAGTAGATAGAGTGTTTTTAGGCCCCTAGATGACTCATATATATCAGAAGTCTGGACAGGAGACAGCATCCAACAGAGGATATTTGAAAATGGTATTGAATGAGGCCCGCATATAGCTAGGCTCAAATCAGCAGGACATGTAGCAGCAGCAGCAGTAGATAGAGTGTTCTTAGGCCCCTAGATGACACATATATATATCAGGAGTCTAGACAAGAGACAGCATCCAACAGAGGATATTTGAAAATGGTATTGAATGAGGCCTGCATATAGCTAGGCTCAAATCAGCAGGACATGTAGCAGCAGCAGTAGATAGAGTGTTTTTAGGCCCCTAGATGACTCATATATATCAGAAGTCTGGACAGGAGACAGCATCCAACAAAGGATATTTGAAAATGGTATTGAATGAGGCCCGCATATAGCTAGGCTCAAATCAGCAGGATATGTAGCAGCAGCAGCAGTAGATAGAGTGTTTTTAGGCCCCTAGATGACACATATATATCAGGAGTCTGGCCAGGAGACAGCATCCACCAGAGGATATTAGAAAATGGTATTGAATGAGGCCCGCATATAGCTAGGCACAAATCAACAGGACATGTAGCAGCAGCAGTAGAAAGAGTGTTTTTAGGCCCCTAGATGACTCATATATATCAGAAGTCTGGACAGGAGACAGCATCCAACAGAGGATATTTGAAAATGGTATTGAATGAGGCCCGCATATAGCTAGGCACAAATCAGCAGGACATGTAGCAGCAGCAGCAGTAGATAGAGTGTTTTTAGGCCCCTAGTTGACTCATATATATCAGAAGTCTGGACAGGAGACAGCATCCAACAGAGGATATTTGAAAATGGGATTGAATGAGGCCCGCATATAGCTAGGCACAAATCAGCAGGACATGTAGCAGCAGCAGCAGTAGATAGAGTGTTTTTAGGCCCCTAGATGACACAGATATATCAGGAGTCTGGACAAGAGACAGCATCCAACAGAGGATATTAGAAAATGGTATTGAATGAGGCCTGCATATAGCTAGGCACAAATCAACAGGACATGTAGCAGCAGCAGCAGTAGAAAGAGTGTTTTTAGGCCCCTAGATGACTCATATATATCACAAGTCTGGACAGGAGACAGCATCCAACAGAGGATATTTGAAAATGGTATTGAATGAGGCCCGCATATAGCTAGGCACAAATCAGCAGGACATGTAGCAGCAGCAGCAGTAGATAGAGTGTTTTTAGGCCCCTAGATGACACAGATATATCAGGAGTCTGGACAAGAGACAGCATCCAACAGAGGATATTTGAAAATGGTATTGAATGAGGCCTGCATATAGCTAGGCTTAAATCAGCAGGACATGTAGCAGCAGCAGCAGTAGATAGAGTGTTTTTAGGCCCCTAGATGTCTCATATATATCAGGAGTCTGGCCAGGAGACAGCATCCACCAGAGGATATTAGAAAATGGTATTGAATGAGGCCCGCATATAGCTAGGCACAAATCAACAGGACATGTAGCAGCAGCAGCAGCAGTAGAAAGAGTGTTTTTAGGCCCCTAGATGACACATATATATCAGGAGTCTGGCCAGGAGACAGCATCCACCAGAGGATATTTGAAAATGGTATTGAATGAGGCCTGCATATAGCTAGGCACAAATCAGCAGGACATGTAGCAGCAGCAGCAGTAGATAGAGTGTTTTTAGGCCCCTAGATGACACATATACAGACGTGGACAAAATTGTTGGTACCCTTTGGTCAATGAAAGAAAAAGTCACAATGGTCACAGAAATAACTTTAATCTGACAAAAGTAATAATAAATTAAAATTCTATAAATGTTAACCAATGAAAGTCAGACATTGTTTTTCAACCATGCTTCAACAGAATTATGTAAAAAAATAAACTCATGAAACAGGCATGGACAAAAATGATGGTACCCCTAGAAAACACAGAACATAATGTGACCAAAGGGACATGTTAATTCAAGGTGTGTCCACTAATTAGCATCACAGGTGTCTACAACCTTGTAATCAGCCATTGGGCCTATATATATGGCTCCAGGTAATCACTGTGTTGTTTGGTGATATGGTGTGTACCACACTCGACATGGACCAGAGGAAGCAAAGGAAAGAGCTGTCTCAAGAGATCAGAAAGAAAATTATAGACAAGCATGTTAAAGGTAAAGGCTATAAGACCATCTCCAAGCAACTAGATGTTCCTGTGAGTACAGTTGCACATATTATTCATAAGTTTAAGATCCATGGGACTGTAGCCAACCTCCCTGGACGTGGCCGCAGGAGGAAAATTGATGACAAATCTAAGAGACGGATAATCCGAATGGTAACAAAAGAGCCTAGAAAGACTTCTAAAGAGATTCAAGGTGAACTTCATGCTCAAGGAACATCAGTGTCAGATCGCACCATCCGTCGTTGTTTGAGCCAAAGTGGACTACATGGGAGACGACCAAGGAGGACACCATTGTTGAAAACGAATCATAAAAAAGCAAGACTGGAATATGCCAAACTACATGTTGACAAGCCACAAAGCTTCTGGGAGAATGTCCTGTGGACAGATGAGACAAAAATCGAAGTTTTTGCCAAGGCACATCAGCTGTATGTTCACAGACGAAAAAATGAAGCATATCAAGAAAAGAACACTGTCCCTACTGTGAAACATGGAGGAGGCTCTGTTATGTTCTGGGGCTGCTTTGCTGCGTCTGGCACAGGGTGTCTTGAATCTGTGCAGGGTACAATGAAATCTCAAGACTATCAAGGAATTCTAGAGAGAAATGTACTAGCCAGTGTCAGAAAGCTTGGTCTCAGTCGCAGGTCATGGGTCTTGCAACAGGACAATGACCCAAAACACACCGCTAAAAACACCCAAGAATGGCTAAGAGGAAAAAATTGGACTATTCTAAAGTGGCCTTCTATGAGCCCTGACCTCAATCCTATTGAGCATCTTTGGAAGGAGCTGAAACATGCAGTCTGGAAAAGGCACCCTTCAAACCGGACACAACTGGAGCAGTTTGCTCATGAGGAGTGGGCCAAAATACCTGCTGAGAGGTGCAGATGTCTCATTGACAGTTACAGGAAGCGTTTGATTGCAGTGATTGCCTCAAAAGGTTGCGCAACAAAATATTAAGTTAGGGGTACCATCATTTTTGTCCATGCCTGTTTCATGAGTTTATTTTTTTACATAATTCTGTTGAAGCATGGTTGAAAAACAATGTCTGACTTTCATTGGTTAACATTTATAGAATTTTAATTTATTATTACTTTTGTCAGATTAAAGTTATTTCTGTGACCATTGTGACTTTTTCTTTCATTGACCAAAGGGTACCAACAATTTTGTCCACGTCTGTATATCAGGAGTCTGGCCAGGAGACAGCATCCAACAGAGGATATTAGAAAATGGTATTGAATGAGGCCCGCATATAGCTAGGCACAAATCAGCAGGACATGTAGCAGCAGCAGCAGTAGATAGAGTGTTTTTAGGCCCCTAGATGACACATATATATCAGGAGTCTGGACAGGAGACAGCATCCAACAGAGGATATTTGAAAATGGTATTGAATGAGGCCCGCATATAGCTAGGCTCAAATCAGCAGGACATGTAGCAGCAGTAGAAAGAGTGTTTTTAGACCCCTAGATGACTCATATATATCAGGAGTCTGGACAGGAGACAGCATCCAACAGAGGATATTAGAAAATGGTATTGAATGAGGCCCGCATATAGCTAGGCACAAAATCAGCAGGACAGACGGCAGGAGCAGCTAAATGTGCATCTGGAACATATTACCATGAATGGCCCCACCAACTAAAAGGGGCAGCACCAACACTAAAATAATACACCTTACATTGTATCATTTTCTAACTAAGCAGCATGAATGTGAATTCATGAATGGACCACACATCAGACCATGAACACAACCCAAAACTAAATAAAAACAAGTTATATTTTTAATTTAATAGTCTAAAACAGTAATGTCATAACATATATAATAAATTAAATATTTACATGTAAAAAATGTTTTTAGTAAAGCAGTTTGACTGATTCCTCTGAGCCATAGGGATAAAGGACTGAAAGGGTTTAGTAGTGTCTCTGTTGTCCTCCGTTTGTCTGTGAGGAGAGATATGTAACGCAGGTCGCCAGACCCATACACGATTGTCGGTGCTCACATCCAGCGCTAACGACATGTGCACATCCACACTGTCCTGAGATCAAACAGAGCCCAGAAGTCAGTGAAGACGTTGCTTGGCCTTGGCCAGTTGTGTTAGTGTCCATGTCATTAAGAAACATTAAAAAACAACGGAGAATTGGAGGGAGAGCAAAGGAGAGGGATGAACAAGGGACCCTTCAGCGCCCTGAACCGACAGCGGGGGCCAAGAAGTCACTGCCGATCCAGGACTCATTCATTTTAATGAATGTGAGTCTGTCCACAGAGTCAGTGGACAGACGGGTCCTCTTGTCGGTGACCACCCCACCTGCCGCGCTGAAAGTCCGCTCAGACAGTACGCTGGAGGGGGGGCAAGAAAGTAACTCCAGCGCATACTGAGCCAGCTCACGGCAGGTGTCCAGCCTGGCAACCCAGTACTCCATGGGGTCGTCGGTGTTCATGCTGTCGGAAGCACCAACGGACCCCATGTAGTCTGCCACCATGCGGGCCAGCCGCTGGTGGTGACTGATGCTGCTGCTGCTGGTGGTACTGGGTCGCGCAGACTGGTAGAACAGCCTCATCTCACCCATAAGGTCACCTGCTCGGCTGGTGCTGCTGGTTCCAGCCACCTGCTGGGTGAGATGGGCGGGGAGAACTGGAGCGTGAGGCCTAGGGTTTGCCTCCTCCAGCCGGTGGACCAGACAGGCCCGCAATTTTTCAATACGGGCCTGCCTCCGGCTGGCTGGTAGAAACTGCTCCAGTTTCCCCTTGCAGCGAGGGTCTAAAAGGGTGGCCAACCAAAACTCATCCCTCTCCTTTATTTTTATGATCCGGGGGTCCCTCCTGAGGCATCGCAGCATATGGGCAGCCATGGGAAAGAGCACAGCCCGCTGTGACTCTTCAGAGCTACCCGGGATCATGACCTCTTGGTCCTCCTGCTGCCGATGCCGCTGCTCCCGGTCGGAGGTGCCCCACCCCCGGACTATCGGTGCCCCCAGCACAGGCTCTCCCTCCTGACCAAGCCCAGACTCCTGGATGTCTACTAATTCATCCTCCTCCTCGTCGTCCTGGGCCTGGTCATGGTGGAGCATGGTTGACTCTTCATGCTCCACCAAGGCACTCTCCCCAGCCTCAAGCAGGCGATCTAGTGTCCTGTCCAGCAGGAACACTAAGGGGAGCACGTCGTTGAGGCCAACATGCTCCCTGCTGACCATCTTTGTCGCCTGCTCGAATGGGGCCAACACGTGGCAGACTTGCTGAATCTGCCCCCACTCCGCATTAGTGACATAGGGGAGTGGGTGTGATGGCCCTGGAGTGCCTAGCTCCAGCAGGTATTCCCTCACCGCCCGTCGCTGCTCCCACAACCTCTCCAGCATGTTGAGGGTGGAGTTCCATCGCGTCACACTGTCCATAATCAGCCTGTGGGTAGGCAGGCTGTTGTCCCGCTGCAGTTTGGACAGGGACGCGGCGGCGGTTGGGGATCGGCGGAAGTGGCTGGCAATCCTACGTACCCTCTGCACAATGTCACTCAACCCTGGGTAAGTGCGGAGGAATTTCTGAACCACAAGGTTGAGGACATGTGCCATGCAGGGCACGTGTGTGAGACTGCCAGCCTGAAGGGCGGCGAGTAGGTTGCTGCCGTTGTCACAGACAACCATACCTGCCTGGAGACTTCGGGGTGTCAGCCACTTCTGGACCTGAGCCTGTAGTGCGGACAGAACATCAGGTCCAGTGTGTCTCCGTTCCCCCAAGCTCACAAGCTGGAGCACAGCCTGGCAGCGGACGTGCCCCACACTTGCGTAGCTACGGGGACGCTTGCTTGGGGGCTCAGCAACAGTGGAGACTGTGGCTTGCGGGAGAGGAGCATTTCTCCCATGGACACCCCGGGGCGGCACCACAAACTCAGATGCCGCCGTTCCCTCCCCGGCGCCTCGGAGGGAAACCCAATGGGCTGTAAAGCTTAGGTATCGACCCTGCCCATGCCTGCTGGTCCAAGCATCCATTGTGAGATGCACCCTGTCGCTGACAGCATGATCCAGCGACAGGCATACATTCTGCACAAGGTGCTGGTGTAGGGCAGGGACGCCAGTCCTGGCAAAGTAATGGCGGCTGGGGACACGCCATCTGGGTTGGGCCTGCTCCAACATCTGCCTAAATGGGTTGCTGTCAACCAGATTGTACGGAAGCAGATGTTGGGCAATAACCCTTGCCAGGAGCCCATTGAGTGAACGCACACGTCGGTCCCCTGGGGCATAGGGCGCGGTGCGTTCAAAAGCATCAGCAACTGATGGCTGGCGCCGGACGGCAGAGGAGGAGATAGAGGAGGGTGCACTGGTTGCAGAGGGATGGCTGCCGGTACCAATACCTCTACTAGAGGGAGCTGGGGGGTGGGAATCAGTAGCAATTGAGAGGGGGAGCTGCTGTACAGTGGCAGGAGCTGCTGTCCCCTGCACACTGCCGGTGGCGCTGCTGCTACTACCACTCTTACTCTGTTCCCACTCCCGCCAGTGGTTCAGTCGCACGTGCTGGTTCAGGGCTGTGGTACCCAGCCGAGCAACTGACCTGCCTCTCCTCACCCTGGCATGGCAGAGATTACAAATGGCAACAGTAACATCATCTGTTGCCAGGGTGAAGAAAGCCCAAACAGGCGACTTCCGCACCAACCTCCTGTCCGATGGGGTGGTGCTGGCTTGCGCCCGTTTGGTCTCGGTGTGCACAGGTGGAGCATGCTGCTGCTGCCTGCTACTCTCAACAGTAGAGCCCCTGCCAATGGGCTCCCTGGAGACCTGGCGCACCGTTTGCCTCGGGTGCCTACCTTCTTCAGTGCTGCTGTCACCTGCCAAAGTAGGTGGCACCCATTCGGCGTCACCCTCCTCCTCATCTGCAATGTCAGACCCGGTGCCAAACTGTGGTGGACTGAGGGGAACAGCTGACATGGAGCCCCTGACTGGGATCCGCTGTCCCCTCGCTGACACCTGGGTCTGACTAGGTGCGGGTTTGGTGTTTTTCAAACCACCCGCACCTGTTGGAAGGGATTTCAAAGGGGTACGTATAGTTACACCCTCCTCCTCCTCCTCGTTATCCCCAATCCCTTCCAAAAAGTCCTGCCCATCTTGAGGGCTGAACTGCATTTCAGCCTCCTGCATAGCCTCCCCCAGAATGTCCAGCTCAGTGTCCTCGTCTTCGAACATGAGCGGGGACAATTCTGTGGGGGTGGGGGTTGCTTGTACAGGAGGCGTAGATCTGCCGCTACTGCTGCTGCTGTGAACTGGGGCTGAGGACTCCGTGGCACTGGAGTCAGCCACCAAAGCCATCACTTTCTCGGCGTCCTGAGACTGTATGGCCCTTGGACGACTGCTAAAACCAAAAAAGTCACGGATCAGGCGGACACCCCTGCCACCTGCCCCTGCCTGTCCGTGACTGGAGGAGCGGCCCCGTGCTGGCAGCGGTCCAGCATCGGAACTGACTCCTCTACCGCGGCTGCCTGCGCGGCCCCGTGCACTCATATTTAGTTTATTTATGAAACTAATTTAAAATGTGTTTTTGGTAAAACTTTATTGGGGTAGGGACTTTTTGAAAAAAAAAAAAATTTATGTAAAAAAAATGAAATAAAATAAATGAAAGTAATAAACCTAAAATAAAACCCCTAACTTAAAAACCTAACTAATTCGAAGAAAATATAAAACTTTTTTTTTGTTTTTTATGACAAACTAAGACAAACACAGAAACACACAGACAATTAGACACAAACACAGAACAAACTAAACCTTTTTTTTGGTTTTATAAAACTAACAAAGAAAAACGGAGACAATCAAACGGAAATACAAGACAAATGTAACTAAACAAAAAACAAAACTTTTTTTTTTCTAACTATAAAACAGAAAAAACGCGGACAATCAGACGCAAAGACAAGACAGATGTAACAAATCTAAACAGAAATAACCAACCTTTTTTTTTTTTTTTCTCTAACTGTAAAACACTGAAAACGCGGACAATAAAACACAAAGAAAAGACAGATGTAACAAAGCTAAACAGAAAGAACCAAACTTTTTTTTTTTTTTTTTAACTGTAAAACACTAAAAACGCGGACAATCAGACGCAAAGACAAAACAGATGTAACAAAGCTAAAACAAAAAAAAGTAAACTAACAAAGAAACAGAAAGACAGTCAAACAAAAAACTATTAAAACAAAACTTTTTAACAAGGACAGACAGAAAGACACAAAATTACCCTAAATCCCTAACTGACCTAACCTAAAATCTGTCCTAAATAACCCTAAACACTAACCTAATCTATTAATCTATAACAATTTGTGTTTTCAAGTCCCTAACTCCCTATACCTATATGCCCTACAGAGATCCCTGCACTAAAACCTATCAGCTAACGGTATCTTGAATCTTTTACCTAACTAATCTAACCTATCTAATAATTGAGACCCTAAACCTGCATCAGGTGCTTCCAATCACTCCAGCCGTCAGCTCATTGGCTGCCGAGTTCCCGCGCGCCCGGGCGGACAGATGCAGCTGCTGCGTAGGCGTGCCATTTCTGAGGTAACACCTGGAGGAGTGCAGACCGCTCTTCGCTTGCTCTGCTCCATGTCCCCGAAACAGACACCTATCAGCCATGAAAGAGGCATACCGTGAGTTGTACCCTTGGATAATAACCCTCTCTGCTGGGCGGGTGGCAGAGGAGCTTTTGGGGCGAGTTTTCACCGAGCACTGTCGGCTGCCATTCGAGTGTCCGCCGAGGCCTCGGGGCTGCATGGCGACTGTCCACCGAAGCCTGTGTGGGTAGCAGCCCAGGGGCTGTCATGTCGGTGTCCGCCGAAGCCTCCATGCAGGCAGCCACACGGCTGCCATGCGAGTGTCCGACGAGGTCTCTGGGTTGCCAGCCAGGCGGCCGCCATGCAAGTGTCTGCCGGGGCTGCCGGCTGAATGGCTGCTGGCCGAGTGTCCTGCAAAGGCTATGGGCTGCCAAGTGCACCCCAAAACCAGTCTGCAGATTCCCCCGGGACACCGTGTCCCTAAGGCCACTGCTCAGCTTGTTTCAGTCAGACCGCTGGTGGCTCCATGGTCTGAGGTGCCTGTCAGTAGAAGGGTGAGGGGATTCGAATGTACCCTGTCTCCCACACCTCATGTGAGGAGGTAAATAGGCCCTGGGGGTGAACTGCGTGGTCTCATCCCACCAGCAGTTCCAGGGGCCTAGGCAGGAGTCTCTCACTCCTCCCGCTGGCAAAGAGAAGGACAGACTATGTTGTTTTGAGAGAACGTGAATGAGCATGCACCTACCAGGTGCACCCATCCAGCAGTTCCAGCGGCTGGGCATGTTGGGTCACCCCTATCCCCGGTCACAGAGGTGGTGTGTCGTGCCAATGAGGGATCCCTGTCTCTCAAACCTTGCGGAAGAAGGTATAGAGGCACCGTGGGTGAACTGGGTGGGCGCATCCCGCCAGCAGTTCCATGAAGTAGCACTAAGCCGGCGTGTGTGATTTGCCATACCTATGCTTATATTGTAATTCTCTCTCTCTTCCAAGTCGCAACCGGACTGCCCTCACCTGTGCCGTCTGTCACAAAGTGTACAGAGACCTATCCACGCACTTGAGGAGATGCTGCATGAGACTTCGCACAGACGATGAGATCCAATCCAGTCTGTTAATTTCCAAGACCACCCTGAAAAACATTGGCAGCCGTGGTACCACCATCAGCTACAATCAGGTCGCCTCCCTTCAATCCACTGAGGACATTGTACAGTTCCTGGAAGACAGAGGGTTTACCATCATCGATAAGCCCCCTTCTCCCTGGTAAGGTGCTGTTATGTCTGGTGAACCTGTGTTTCCCTCCAGAACACCCTTCTTTTAACTTTCATACCTTATACTTCTCTCTATAGTGCTTCCAGTTTGATGTCTGGTCCTCCTCCCCAGGCCAGCCAGAAGCTTTCATCTTCCACCCCCAATGATGACGGAACTGTTTGCCAGCTTATCAGTGATTGGGAGGATAGGGATTTAATAACCCTGAGCCTAGTGGAGGACAATGGTGTTCCAGTAACCGTGAACCCGGTGGTGGAGGTTTCTTCAGGAACCATGAGCCCAGTGGTGGATGTTTCTTCGGGAACCGTGAGCCCGGAGGAGGGTTCTTTTGGAGCTCAGAACCCAGTGGCGGTGGAGGTTTTTCCAATAACCGTGAGCCCAGTGGAGGAGTGTTCCTCAGTAACCCCGAGTCTAGGGGAGGTGGATCTGGCCCCTTCAGGAGTGGAGGTGGATGTGACCCCTTCATTAACCATGGACCTATTCTCCTCAGCCGAGTCTCCAGGAGAAAGCGATGAGCATTTCTTTCAATGCACTCCCTGGTGGGTACACCACCCTTGGTCATGAACATTGACTTTTATGGTTGCACCGTGACTTTTCTTTTCTCATAAACCTCTTTTCCTGTATCTAGGACTTTTAAAACCACAGGGAAAGGTGCTGCACGGAAGAGGATGCAGGACGCTGGGCTGTACAGCCGTCATCCCTCTGGGGATCCTCTGTTGAAGCCTTACGCCCATTACCTTAAGTCTACGCTGGGCCTGCGCAATCATGGGCAGGATGTGGACACGGTTGCCCGGTTCCTATACTTCATGAATCCACAATGTGCCTGCCTGGACTTTGTCAATGACATTGAGAAGGTACAATCTTACTTTGACAAGCTCTTAGAAGTCAATCTCTCTCACCAGACTCGCTTAAATTGCATCCAGCGTATTCGACGGTTCGTAAAGTACAATATGCGCTCCACCAACCTTTCCATCAGGCAGCCTGAGCTGTACAAAAAGTGCAAGTTCTTCCTCATCGCCACGGAGGACATCCAAAAGATCCTGTCCAAGCGTCTCTCAAGAGACCGGGTTGACAAGAGGTGAATGTGGAGCCAGGGGTAGGGCTGGGATGGTGGAGTCATTTGTTGGTCCTCCCCACTCCCTGTTTGTGAGTACCTAACTTCTCTGGTCTTCTTTCTCTCCTTGTCTTAGGTACGCAGCCTTGAGCCAAAAATCACCCAGCCCGTCCGAATGCCGAGCAGTCCTCAGGGACGCCAAGAGCATGTTTTTGAAGTGCATAGCCCAAGCCCGGGCCAACTGTGCAACCTCCTATCAGCAAACTGAAATTATCCTCTACCTAGAGTGCCTTCTTGTGTTAAAGCATCTTCAGCGACCGGGGGTAGTCCAAAACATGACTAAGTCGCTTTTCTGGTTCAGTATGTGGGGTTCTTTTTCACCATTCGTCGCTCCTCATGTCTTCTCCTTGCAGGTGGGAGAGTGGGATGAGAGGATTCACCATGAGTACGAAGGTCAAAAACTATGTGTGATCGGTGTAAGAACTCATAAGACCTCTACTCAGCAAGTTGCTGCTTTCGCACTTGATAATGATGAAGAGTCGGTGAGTGTGAGCAGATGGCCCTTTGCTGGTTCCCGGGTGTTATTCAGCTCCCACCCTCTTCTATTTAAACACTTTGTACCCTTGTTCTCTCCTCAGTGGTTTCAGGCCTACTATGAAACAGTCCGGCCATTGCTAACCAGAAGCGACGAATACGATCCCATGGCTAAATTCTTCCTTTCATCAGTGGGAACTGAGCGACATACTGTTTCAAGAGACATCAAGAGCTACCAAACAAAGTGAGTAGTGCCCAAGCAGTCATCCCCGCTCTCTGTCTCTTTGTTGCCCGGATCTTCAGCTAATTCTCCCCTTCGTTACCAGATATAACCTCCCCGATATCTCCAGTCAGGTGGTCAGGAAGGTTTGTGAAACATGGACGCTTGCAAGATACACTGATCCTGAAAAGTCTCTCTTTGCAAAGTACTTGGCACACACAAACTCCATGGCGGAAAGGCACTACCGAGAGAAAGTGCTGGATGACATATGTCATGGTTACAAGCTGGTGAAAAGATCTTGTGGTAGTGATGCGGGCCAGACCACAGCTGCCGCTGGCCCCCCAGGATAAAATAAACATGGTGGAGAGGGAGATGGGATGTCTGCCCAACACTTCAGGTAGCAGTGATTAATATGTATGTGTAAATTAAATAAACTATTTTTCTATCTCAAATGAAGTTGGCTCAGGTCATCAGTTCCAGAGGCTGGGCATGATGACAGGCCTCTGCTGGTTCACAGAGGTGGTGTATCCTGACCTTGGAGTCAAGTCTCGCACACCTCTCAGAAGAAGGTAGAGATGCCCTAGGGGGCGAACTGGGTGGCCTCATCCCACCATCAGTTCCAGGGGCCTGGGCAGGAGTTCCTCACTCCTCCCGCCGGCAGAGAAGGTAGAATCTGCCGGTTTGAGCGAGAGGACCGCTATGAGAACGAACAAGTCTGGGCCTCCTAGCTCCAAGGGAAGTCGCCGTGTGGTACTTCCATGTAGGATGGGTACTTTGCACCAAATGTACCCGAGCTTATGGAAGTGTAATCGGGTAAAAAAGTCAGACTTTGCCCCTATGCCATTGATGGAAGTGAAGGTGGTAGAGACTAGCTGGAGGTCTCCTCTTGAAGCACAAGTCCCCCTCTACTAGCCCTGCGAGTCTTGGCTGGCTAGCTCGAAGGGAAGTCGCAGTGTGGTACTTCCAAGTAGGAGGGGGACTTTGCCCAAAATGTGTCCGAGCTTATGGAAGCGAAATCGGGTAAGGCAGTGTGACTTTGTCCCGGGCAAAACTTCCACAAGAGGTGCAGTTTGAGAAAGAGAACCGCTATGAGAACGAATCTGGATTTTTTATCCGACCAGCAGTTCCAGAGGCTGGGCATGCCGGCGCACCACCCCTGGGTCACAGGGGTGGCATTGCACGGGAGGGGGGCCCCCTTTCCAACACCTCCCGGAAGAAGGTAGAGAGACCCTGCGGGGTGGGCAGGGTGTTTGTGTCCCACCATCAGTTCCATGACTTCAGCGTCTGGTCCCCCGGTTTGAACCTCCACGGAAGAGGGGTACTTTGCACCAAATGTACCCGAGCTTATGGAAGTGTAATCGGGTAAAAAAGTCAGACATTGCCCCTATGCCATTGATGGAAGTGAAGGTGGTAGAGACTAGCTGGAGGTCTCCTCTTGAAGCACAAGTCCCCCTCTACTAGCCCTGCGAGTCTTGGCTGGCTAGCTCGAAGGGAAGTCGCAGTGTGGTACTTCCAAGTAGGAGGGGGACTTTGCCCAAAATGTGTCCGAGCTTATGGAAGCGAAATCGGGTAAGGCAGTGTGACTTTGTACCCGGGCCGAACTTCCACAAGAGGTGCAGTTTGAGAAAGAGAACCGCTATGAGAACGAATCTGGATTTTTTATCCGACCAGCAGTTCCAGAGGCTGGGCATGCCGGAGCACCACCCCTGGGTCACAGGGGTGGCATTGCACGGGAGGGGGGCCCCCTTTCCAACACCTCCCGGAAGAAGGTAGAGAGACCCTGCGGGGTGGGCAGGGTGTTTGTGTCCCACCATCAGTTCCAGAACTTTAGCATCTGTTCCCCCGGTCTGAACTTCCACAGCAGAGGGGTACTTTGCACAAAATGTACCCGAGCTTCTGGAAGTGTTTTCGGGTAAAAAAGTCAGACTTTGCCCCTCTGCCATCTGGGAAGGCAAGGTGGCACAGACTAGCTGGAGGTCTCCTCTTGAAGCACAAGTCCCCCTCTACTAGCCCTGCGAGTCTTGGCTGGCTAGCTCGAAGGGAAGTCGCAGTGTGGTACTTCCATGTAGGAGGGGGACTTTGCCCAAAATGTGTCCGAGCTTATGGAAGCGAAATCGGGTAAGGCAGTGTGACTTTGTCCCGGGCCGAACTTCCACAAGAGGTGCAGTTTGAGAAAGAGAACCGCTATGAGAACGAATCTGGATTTTTTATCCGACCAGCAGTTCCAGAGGCTGGGCATGCCGGAGCACCACCCCTGGGTCACAGGGGTGGCATTGCACGGGAGGGGGGCCCCCTTTCCAACACCTCCCGGAAGAAGGTAGAGAGACCCTGTGGGGTGGGCAGGGTGTTTGTGTCCCACCATCAGTTCCATGACTTCAGCATCTGGTCCCCCGGTTTGAACCTCCACGGAAGAGGGGTACTTTGCACCAAATGTACCCGAGCTTATGGAAGTGTTTTCGGGTAAAAAAGTCAGACTTTGCCCCTCTGCCATTACGGAAGTGAAGGTGGTAGAGACTAGCTGGAGGTCTCCTCTTGAAGCACAAGTCCCCCTCTACTAGCCCTGCGAGTCTTGGCTGGCTAGCTCGAAGGGAAGTCGCAGTGTGGTACTTCCATGTAGGAGGGGGACTTTGCCCAAAATGTGTCCGAGCTTATGGAAGCGAATTCGGGTAAGGTAGTATGACTTTGTCCCAGGCCGAACTTCCACAAGAGGTGCAGTTTGAGAAAGAGAACCGCTATGAGAACGAATCTGGATTTTTTATCCGACCAGCAGTTCCAGAGGCTGGGCATGCCGGCGCACCACCCCTGGGTCACAGGGGTGGCATTGCACGGGAGGGGGGCCCCCTTTCCAACACCTCCCGGAAGAAGGTAGAGAGACCCTGTGGGGTGGGCAGGGTGTTTGCGTCCCACCATCAGTTCCAGAACTTCAGAGACCCCGCGGGGGGGGCCCTCTGAGGTGGGGACTTCAACGGCAGGGGGAATTTTGGAAATTTCTACCCAGGAAAGGAGCGCTATAGGCGGGTAAGAATTTCTGAATTTCACCCCCTGCCATTACCGGAGGCAAGGTGGGCCAAACTAGCTGGAGGTCTCCTCTTGGAGCACAAGTCCCCCTCTACAAGCCCATGCAAGTCTCGGCTTCCTAGCCTCCAGGGGAGAACTGGGTGGTCACATCCCACCAGCAGTTCCAGGGTGCCTGGGTAAGAGTCGCCCACTCCTCCCGCTGGCTCAGAGAAGTGTGGACTTTGTCATTTTTTTGAGAGAGAGGGTACCATGACAAGTGGACGAAGTGGAGGGGCGCATCCCGCCAGCAGTTCCAGGGGCTGGGGCAGGAGTCCACCGTCCCGGCCTTTCACCACCCCTGGGCAAGGGACTTGCGCTTCTGAAGCGTGCGACCGACGAGAGAGAACTCGATGGGGTCGTCCCGCCAGCAGCCCCCCCGGGCTCACGGAAGCGTGATCGGGTAAGGCGGTCTGACTTTGCCCCCGGCAAAACTTCCACGAGCGGTGCGGTTTTGAGAAAGAGAACCGCTATGAGAACGAATCTGGATTTTTTATCCGACCAGCAGTTCCAGAGGCTGGGCATGCCGGCGCACCACCCCTGGGTCACAGGGGTGGCGCTGCACGGGAGGGGGGCCCCCTTTCCAACACCTCCCGGAAGAAGGTAGAGAGGCCCCGGGGAGCGAACTGGGTGGAAGCATCCCACCGAGCAGTTCAGGGGCCTGGGCAGGAGTTCCTCGCTCCTCCCGCCGGCAGAGAAGGTAGAATCTGCCGGTTTGAGCCAGAGGACCGCTATGAGAACGAATCTGGATTTTTTATCCGACCAGCAGTTCCAGAGGCTGGGCATGCCGGAGCACCACCCCTGGGTCACAGGGGTGGCATTGCACGGGAGGGGGGCCCCCTTTCCAACACCTCCCGGAAGAAGGTAGAGAGGCCCCGGGGAGCGAACTGGGTGGAAGCATCCCACCGAGCAGTTCAGGGGCCTGGGCAGGAGTTCCTCGCTCCTCCCGCCGGCAGAGAAGGTAGAATCTGCCGGTTTGAGCGAGAGGACCGCTATGAGAACGAATCTGGATTTTTTATCCGACCAGCAGTTCCAGAGGCTGGGCATGCCGGCGCACCACCCCTGGGTCACAGGGGTGGCGCTGCACGGGAGGGGGGCCCCCTTTCCAACACCTCCCGGAAGAAGGTAGAGAGGCCCCGGGGAGCGAACTGGGTGGAAGCATCCCACCGAGCAGTTCAGGGGCCTGGGCAGGAGTTCCTCGCTCCTCCCGCCGGCAGAGAAGGTAGAATCTGCCAGGTTTGAGCGAGAGGACCGCTATGAGAACGAATCTGAATTTTTTATCCGACCAGCAGTTCCAGAGCCTGGGCATGCTGGCGCACCACCCCTGGGTCACAGGGGTGGCGCTGCACGGGAGGGGGGCCCCCTTTCCAACACCTCCCGGAAGAAGGTAGAGAGGCCCCGGGGAGCGAACTGGGTGGAAGCATCCCACCGAGCAGTTCAGGGGCCTGGGCAGGAGTTCCTCGCTCCTCCCGCCGGCAGAGAAGGTAGAATCTGCCGGTTTGAGCCAGAGGACCGGCTATGAGAACGAATCTGGATTTTTTTTTATCCGACCGGGAGTTCCAGGGGCCTGGGTAGGAGTCCCGCACTCCTCCCTTCTGCCTTCTCCACCCTCGGATCTTCTCGTCTGCGTGAACACCTCTTCTCTCCTCCCTCGATCGATTTGGCATGTCGCGACCCGGCGGGTAGGGACCCTCGCTCGGCCGGACTTTGGAGTCCGTGCCGGCATACGGCGAGCGTGTCCTCTCTCCCTTCTAGCCCGGGTCCGACGCTGCGTTTTCGCAGCTCTCGTGGCGGTCCCCTCACCCGTTCGACCCCGTCGCCCAGCTCCTGCTGCCGGCGGTGGGTGCTTGGGGGGGAACCCCCTCTGGCTGTCCTGTCGAGCTCGCTCCGAACGGGCAGAAAAACAGGTGTCTGAAGTCGCGCGGTCTCGCCGCGGGAGGACCTCCCGGGCCTAAGGGACGCGTGGGTCGTACGCCCTCCGCCGCTCCCCAGCGACCGGATTTGTTTCGGGCCTAAGGGATGTGTGGGGTGTCTGCCCTCTGCCTCTCCCCAGTAACCCGAGTCGTTCCATCCCTGCGGTGTGCCCTGCGCGGCGGCACATCTTCTCCGCGGTCGATACTCCTAACAACCCGAACGGGCAGAAAAAATGTGTTTGAAACCGTGCGGTCTCGCCCCACGGGAGGGCCTCCCGGGCCTAAGGGACGCGTGGGTCGCACGCCTTCCGCCGCACCCCAGTTACCCGATTCGTTTCGGGCCTAAGGGATCGGTGGGGTGTTGTCTGCCCTCTGCCTCTCCCCAGTAACCCGGGTTGGTTCCGTCCCCGCGGCGTTCCCCGTGCGGCGGAGGCACGTCTTTCTCTGCGGTCGACACCCTGACGGGCAGGGAAAATGCGTTTGAAGTCGTGCGGTCTCACCACGGGAGGACAGCCTCCTGGGCCTAAGGGACACGCGGGTGGAACGCCCTCCGCCGCTCCCCAGCGACCCGATTTACTTCGGGCCTAAGGGATGCGTGGGGTGTCTGCCCGTCGCCGTTCCCCAGTAACCCGGGCCGGTCGTTCCGTTCCCGCGGCGCCCTCCGAGGGGCGGCTGCGCTGCTTCTCTGCGGTCGACGCCCGTACGCCCGTACTTCCAGAAAAAAAGGGTCTGAAGTCGCGCGGTCTCGCCGCGGGAGGTCCTCCCGGGCCTAAGGGATGCTTGGGTCGTGCGCCCTCCGCCGCTCCCCAGTCACCCGATTCGTTTCGGGCCTAAGGGACGCGTGGGGTGTCTGCCCTCTGCCGCTCCCCAGTAACCCGGGTTGTTCCTTCTCCGCGGCGTCCCCCTGCGCGGTGGCCGGGCGCCTCCTCTGCTGTCGTCGGGCTCCCCAACCCGCGCCTTCCGAGCGACCTCGCCCGCGGGGGCTGGCCGCCGGGGCGTGGGATCATCCGCGCCGCATAGCCCCTGCGTTTGCCAGAGAAGAGAGACCACAGGGTTGAAGCGGGTAGACAAGGAGCCCGAGAGGCAGGCGACCCGTCCCCGGGCCTCGGCCCTGGGGGCTTCTTCTCCTCCTCCGCCACCTCCTTCCCTCTCACCCCCACCGCCCTCGTCTGCTCCTCTGCTGTCAGCGGCTAGGAAGGGGGAGGAAGAGGGCCGCGCTCGGGCTCGGTCCGGCGCGCGCGCCCTTCAGGGGCGTTTGGTCAGACTCCGGATCTTTCCTTCCGCCTCCTCCTCCCTCTCCACGGGGGGCGGCTTCTCCGGAAGCCCCCTCCTCGCTCCGTCGCCTACCTGGTTGATCCTGCCAGTAGCATATGCTTGTCTCAAAGATTAAGCCATGCACGTGTAAGTACGCACGGCCGGTACAGTGAAACTGCGAATGGCTCATTAAATCAGTTATGGTTCCTTTGATCGCTCCAACCGTTACTTGGATAACTGTGGTAATTCTAGAGCTAATACATGCCGACGAGCGCTGACCCCCAGGGATGCGTGCATTTATCAGACCAAAACCAATCCGGGGGCCCGGGCGCGGCGGGGCCCGCGGGCGGGGGTGGTCTCGGCCTCCCCGATTCCCGCCCGCCGCCGCTCTCCCCGGCCGCTTTGGTGACTCTAGATAACCTCGGGCCGATCGCACGTCCCCGTGACGGCGACGATCCATTCGGATGTCTGCCCTATCAACTTTCGATGGTACTTTCTGCGCCTACCATGGTGACCACGGGTAACGGGGAATCAGGGTTCGATTCCGGAGAGGGAGCCTGAGAAACGGCTACCACATCCAAGGAAGGCAGCAGGCGCGCAAATTACCCACTCCCGACTCGGGGAGGTAGTGACGAAAAATAACAATACAGGACTCTTTCGAGGCCCTGTAATTGGAATGAGTACACTTTAAATCCTTTAACGAGGATCTATTGGAGGGCAAGTCTGGTGCCAGCAGCCGCGGTAGAAGGAAGTGTTTTCACTGAGCTCCTGATCTTCCAAAGCACAGGCCTCTCTGGGGAGTTTCCTGTCATCTGCTCCCCAGGAGGAGTTCCAGACTTGTGGGGAGTTCTCTACCACCTCTCCCCAGCCCAGGCCCTGCCTCTCCCTAGGGAGCTGGCAGGGTCCTGCGGCCATGTCGTCCCGCAAGGGCGCCCCTGCTCCCCGGCTTGGGTCGGAGGGGAGTATGGACGCATGGATACCGACCCTGAACAATGGCGGCGAGGGGGCGAAAAGAACTGGACGCGGTGGTAGCCAAGTCCCCCCTGAGGACCCGAGGACGTCAGGAAGGAAGAATCTACCAGCAGGAGGCCGAGAGGTGTCGTCCCAGGTAGGATGGGGGTCCCGGTGGGAGGGAGAAAGCACCCTCACCTACAGCTCCCGTATAGCGGCCCACCTACGGGAATATGATGAGCTGGGATGGCACCTCAAAGCTGTGAGGAAAGAATTGAAGGAGACGAGGGCCAGGTCCACCATCTCCTCTAGATCAAAGAGGCCCCCCCTCAAAGAACAAATTAGGGTCCTGAAAGAGGACCTAGAGGCCTCTCTGAGGCAGCAGGAACATTTACTGGAGGGAAGTGGTCCCTTCAGGGAAAAACTTGAAAATGGGGATCGGTTCAGGGAGATGGAGGCTGTAAGGAGAGGGGAGCCGTGCGGGGGTGCGGAGAGCGAGGAGGAGGAGTTGGGAATAGACTCCGAATCTCAGGCATCCCAGGCAGGTCCCCAAACCGTGCAGTCTGAACCAGCCCTCCCGGAGGTATACAGTGGCATTCCGCCGGAGCAGGAACCATTAGACCTACCTGCGTTACCATCTTCGGATGAAACATCGGATATGGAGGGCAGCAGTGAAGAAGGCGGTCTCCTGAGAGAAATCCGGTTGCTGGAATCACCTGCAGTGGACCTTCAAGGGTTTGCGTTTGGAGAGGATCTGCTGGACGAGGACGAGAGTGGCAGCAAGAAAAGAAAAAACAGGAAGAAAAAGGAAAAAAAAAGCATACAGACTCGTTTTGTCTATACACGCTTGGTGGAGGCTGAAAAGTCTTCACCAGGCGTGTATCCCGCTAAACTCCCTGTCTCGGCATCTGGGGTGGTGTCTGGGCGGAGGAGCGGGGAGATTGTGCAGCCCAAAATGGCGCCGGACGCCGTCCTTGCATGCGGAGGCAGGGAGGAGGTGTCAGCAGAAAGAGGGAACCAGCAGCCACGTATTGAAAGTGGAGGGGGTGGGCAGGAAAATCGGGAGGCCCCGCCCATCGCTCTGTCGGCCGCCCCGTCTGCCGCTCTGGTTACCGCCCTGCCTGAAGTCCCGGTGTGTAGGGTGGTGCTGGGGCGGTGTGATGATGGGGTCACCGTCCCTCCTACACGGGGCGGTGATAGCACTGGGTCCCCGCCTGCAGCTACAAACGTGCGGCGGGGATCAAAGGAGGCGGCGGCGGACGGAGCGGGGGGCGTGGCCGGGGGCGCCGGGTGTGTGTCTGGAGGTGCGTCCGGGCATCCTCCTATCGACGCGCATATGGGCGTGGCCGGGGGGGTGCCTGGCCGTGCTTCTGGAACTCTTTTTTATTATAAAAATACAAAACGTTACATTAAATACATAAACAGAAACTTAAACAAACAGAAAAACAAAGACAGCATTCCAGCTGCCCCAGCCACATTCTCACACACATTCATACCGATAACTATAAACCTACACATATCAAAAAACTACACATATCAAAAACTACAATAAATAAAACTTACCTAGCCAGTTCGGCTGTAATCCTAACCCCCAAACAACAGAAAAAATAAAAGGCTACTCTAGCCAACAAAAAAAAACAAATCAAAAACAAACTTAAACAAAAATATGACTATTTTGTCATAACAAAACCTAAGCAATCTGCCTATAAACAAAAAGAAAAATGAAAAGGAAAAATATAATTGATTTTTTTTGGGGAATTTTTATTTATTTTATTTTTAAATTTTTTTTTTTATTTTTTTTTATATAAACACTGCACACAACACAACTTAACCTAACCTAAACTGTCCCTAACCACTCCCTATTCTAAACTAAGACCCTCAGGGCTGACCTCCGCCTCATGTCCTCAGCATGTCCGCATAGTCCGAGGCCAGCCCCACCACCACCACCCACATCCAGCCCTCGCCCCATGTCCTCCCATGTCCGCATAGTCCTTTGCAAGCCTTTCAAAACCATATACTGTATTCCAAAACAAAAATCTAAGGTGAGAGTATCAGCCCACCACCAGGAAGAGTACTACTAGACTACGGTACACTAAAAGCAAAGCCTCTCCAGAGGAGAGAGGCCCTACTGGTACCCAGTCTTTCATACTCAAGAGAACGCACCTTCACCAGGTCCCCCAGAATGTTCCTACACACCTCATCCACTGGGAGGACTTTCTGCTTCGTTGAAACTAAACACCGTGCGTTCCACGTGTAGTACCTAACCACTATGCTAACTAAAAAACATGTGCACAGGTCACTTCTTCCCAGGTCTCTGAGCACTCCATAGGCCCACTCCGCATAGGAGAAGCTGGCTAGCCTAGGCCAGCCAATGGAAGCTCCCACCCGTTTGTATACCTCTGTATTAAAGGGACACTGAAGCAGGAAGTGCTCCATACTTTCCAGTATGGAGCCGCACTCCTCCCGGGGACAACCCCTTTCATCAGAGTTCCTGTACTTCAGATTGTCCCTTACATACAGCCTCCCGTGAAAGCAGCGCCAAGCCAAGTCCCAAAACTTCAAGGGGATCCTTGCAGAATTTAGCAACTGTAACCCCTTGTCTAGATCCCGGTTTGGGCAATCCTTGAGGGCCAGGGGCTTTTGAAAGTGGGACAACAAGACCCTCTCGTCAAGGGACCTCCTTGACAGAGTCCTGATTTCCCCCACCTCCAAACCCCACCGGCGGATTACCTTCAGAATCGGGGTGACATAAGCCGGAAGATATCCGTGAGGCGTACGCAAGTCCTTCACTCGCCCTCCTGTCTCCCATTCCTGGAAGAAAGGCCGAAACCACCCCCGGCAGGAGACTACCCACGGAGAAGCCCTCTCCATCCAGAGGTTCGCCAGATTCGCTTTAACAAATGTGTTTACAAGAAACACCACGGGGTTGACCATAGATAACCCCCCTAGTCTCCTCGTGCGGTAAGTCACCTCCCTCTTGATCAGGTTCAGTCTATTCCCCCATAAGAGCTGGAAGAACAGACTGTAAACCCGAGTCCAGAGAGGCTCTGGTAAGATACACACACTGCCCAAATAGATCAGCAAAGGGAGCAGGAAAGCTTTGATCAGGTGCACCCTTTCCCTGAGGGTCAAAGACCAGCCCTTCCACTGGTCGACCTTCTGAGCGGCGATCTTAAGCCTGTCGTCCCAATTTTGGGTGGGATAATCCCCATGGCCAAAATGGATGCCTAGGACTTTGGCTGACGACTGGGGCCCTGGGAGGGTGTCCGGGAGATCGAAAGCTGGATCACCCCCTCCCAGCCAGAGACTCTCACACTTATCCCGATTGATCATGGACCCGGATACCTCCGAGTAGCGATCCACCTCAGACATCACGTATTCCGCCTCCCCTCTCGAGGACACGAAAATGGTGACATCGTCGGCGTACGCTACTGTCCTCAGAGTGGCTTCCGGCGCCGCCGGATCCATCCCGACTCCCGCCAACGGTCCACGACTGACCCTCTTAAGAAAGGGATCAATCGCGAACACGTATAAAAGCGGGCTCAAAGGACAACCCTGGCGAACGCCAGACCCAACCTCAAAAGGGCAGCCAGACCAACCGTTCACAAGCGGGAAACTCTCCGCCCCCGCATACAAGATCTTTAACCAATCGACAAACCCCCCCGGCAGGCCATACTTCAGAAGGACTGACCAGAGGTACTCGTGGTTCACCCGATCAAACGCTTTTGCCTGATTTAAGGACAGCATGTACCCCCTCCAGTGGCCCGCCCTACTCTGTTCCACTGCCTCTCGGACACCGAGGACAGCACTAAAAGTGCTGCGGCCTGGAACCGAGCAATGCTGAGCCACCGAAAGAAGTTGTGGCGCGAATTTCACCAGCCTGTTAAACAGTATCTTGGCCAGAATCTTTCTGTCCGTATTGAGAAGTGCTATGGGACGCCAGTTCTCAATACGGCTCGGATCTTTACCCTTTGATAGAAGGATCAGCGCTGACCTCCTCATTGACTGAGGCAGAGTGCCCGAGGATAGACACTCATTGAATACCTCAGTCAAGAGGGGACATAAAGAGTCCTTAAAGGTCTTATAAAACTCGGATGTTAAGCCATCCGGACCTGGCGACTTCTTCAGAGCTAACCCTTCCACCGCCAGGATAACTTCCTCCTTCCTGATCTCTTCTACCAAACCGTCAAAAGAGAGGTGAGCTTCTGACTCAGGGGTGATCTCAGCCAGGAAAGCCGACATCCTGTCCCGATCCAGATCCCTCTTCCCCAAGAGGCACGAGTAAAAGGATCTGACGACTTCCAGGATCCCTGATCTGGACCTGTTCAGAGACCCCGTACCATCAACCAGTCCTGTTATTAACTTACTCTTCACTGACATCTTACAGTTTCTGTAGGGGTCGGGCGAGCGGTACCTCCCGAAGTCCCTCTCAAAAACCAAAGATGTGTGTCTATCATACTGGCACCTCTTGAGCAAAGATTTCACCCTGGAGATACCCTCGCGGCTACCTCCAGTCGAGACCAGATCTTCGAGTTTCCTCCTCAGACCCTGATACAGGCGGTACCTGTCCAGGGACCTGAGGCTCGAGAGCTGGCGGAAGAACTTTGCAGCCCGGTCTTTGAATACCTCCCACCACTCTGACTTAGTGTCACAGAGATCCAGCAAGGTTACCTGACTCTGAAGAAAGTCCTCAAAGGATTGTCTCACCTCTGCTTCCTTCAGGACTCCCGCATTCAGCTTCCAGTAACCTCTTCCCATTTGGGGGGATTCTGAAATATTCAGAGAAAACATAATCAGACAGTGGTCAGAGAATTCTACCTCCACAACCCTCAAGGGCGAGAAAGTAGCCTCCTCCTTCAAAAAAAACCTATCTATTCTAGACCTAATCCTATCTCCTCTATAGAAAGTGAAACCCCCGTGGTCTGGGGTGTGCCTAATGTGGACATCCACCAGACGAGCCTCACTAGCTATGCTATTTAAAGCTACACTATCATAAGCCAGCCGGTCCCCTATCTTGGGACCTCACGATGGTGTTAAAGTCCCCACCAAAGACCACTTGCCGGCTTGTAAAAAGGAAAGGCTTGATCCTCATAAAGAGACATTTCCTGTCCCACTTGGACTGGGGCCCATAGATGTTGATTAGGCGCAGTTCCTGTCCCTTCATGAGGATATCCAAGATCAAACACCTCCCCATTTCCTGCTCAACCACCCGTCGGCATTCTACCGGTACGGTGAAAAGAACCGCCACTCCGCTATACGGCTCAGCCGCAAGAGACCAGAAGGAGGGCCCAGATCTCCACTCCCTCTTCGCCTTATGTACTTCTGCCAAGTTTGACAGTCTGGTCTCCTGCAAAAATAAAACATCAGCTTCAACTCGGCTGAAAAAATCAAAGGCTGTATAGCGAGCAGAATCAGATTTAACGCTGGCGACATTAATGGTCGCCAGCGTCAGCTGAGTGGGTACCGCCATACTTGGTGTTTAAGCTGAATGTCCTCCTTCCTTCCCACCCTTCCTTCCCCTCCCGGGGCTATCCTCTAAGGCGGCACGTCCTCTTTTGAGAGAGACGGTGGTGTCCATTCCGTCTGTCACCACCGCTCCCTCTTGCGTACCGCCCCTGTCTTTCTCGGTTCCGGGAATCTGGTTTGCCTCCTCTACTGGGGACCTTACATCCACACCAGAGAGGGGCACGGGGCCTCCTGGAAGCTCTCCCACCTTCGCCTCCGGTACCCCACTTCGTACCTCCTCCCCGGATGAAGAGGAGGCGGAGATCTCATCCAAAGTGAGATACCGGTTGGAGAGCCCAAGAGGGGAGCCAGTTACGCCTTCCCTGGCTACTTTGGTCGGGCTGTTTTTCTTTTTTGAGTACCGTTTCCGTCTGTTGGTATAGGACCCAGTCTCACTACCCTCTGCTGCGCTTTCGTAGTGCGAAGACCGGGTCCCATCGGCTCGGTCTAGTCTCTCGACTTCCGCACTTAGCTCCCTGTCCCCTAGGGTCTCCGAACTACGGGAGTCAGCCATTTGGGGAGGGGCAGACATCACCCCATTGTGGTGGGGTTCCTCCCGCTCCCTCTCCGCCTGGCATCTCTCCCTCCGCCTCTGCCGGGACGGACCGCTCTTGGTCTTCACTGACCCCTCAACTCGACTGTCTCCGCCAGCACCCGCCTCAGCCGAAGGTACCTCCCGGCCCACTCCTGCGTGAGCTCGGGCCGCATTGACCTCTGAGAGGGGACAACGACTAAATGGGTGTCCGAGCACACCACACAGGTTGCACCTAATCTCCTTACAAGATGCGGCAAGGTGACCTGTCCCTCCACACAACGCGCACTTCTGCACTTGGCAGCTGGCGCTGAAGTGCGAAGGGCTGCCGCACTTGTGACAGAGCTTAGGCTGTCCCCTGTAGAAAACGAGAATCCTATCCCGGCCGATGAAGGCAGAGGATGGAATGTGGGAAACCGTACTTCCCAGACATTTCAACTTCACATTGAAAGTCCAGGCTCCCGACCAAATGCCAAATTCGTCCAGGTTTTTAGATGGTACACCCTGGACGTCACCGTACCTGCTTAGCCAGGTCAGAATATCAACGCAAGAAAGCGATTCGTTACGGGTCAAAACGGTCACTTTCTTGACGTTGTTCTGACGGGTTATTGCCTGGGCGAAAAACCCCTTCCAATCCGGTAAGTACTTCACCAGCTCTAGGCCCTCCGGCCGGGCAAAGCTGATGTCGAACTCCTTGGAACCATAGGGATGTATCAGGGCGAAGATGTCAGCCACTCTGAAACCCATCCCAAGCAGGAGCTCCACCACCCTTTTCCTTGTAGGGCAGGCATCATCGCTTCTCCCCTTGAGACAGACTACATTCCGTCTGGTCCCAGGGCCGGTTGTGGGCAGGGACCAGGTGGTCTCGCCCCCCCCTTTCCTCTCGGAAAGCTCGCAGGCCGTGCCTGTCTATCCATAAGGATAGATCCACTTTCTCACCCTCTACTATCATTGAACTCTCCCCCCTTTTGAGGGCCTCCAGGTGTCGCCGTTGCAAGTCACCAACCGCGACTCCCGGGAATGAGGAAGCCAACGAGGATAGCCCCTCCCCCCCCACGGCCGCAGCCACACTGGCATAACTTCTGCCAGGTGTTACGGCCGCAGGAGGGGCAACCGAACTGGCCCTCCCCACTACACGAATACCAGATGCCACACCGGATCCCTCCGGAGGGCGGACACCAGGAGCCGCCGCCACCGCTTTTTCAGCGACGGTCCGCTGACCCCCAGCGTCCACCCCACCTTTGGGACCCGATGCGGCACCTCCACCAACATCACTACCCCGCTTACATGCACCCCTTCCACCTGCTGGGACAGCTGGTGCAGGAAATGTCACACTATTTACATTACACACATTATTATTGCCACTTTCATTGCCACTGGCCAAGCCCTCCTCTGCTGCCCTCAAGATCTGGGCATTGGTAATTATATTCCCCCCCTCCCCAGCACTTAATTTAGCGCCGGAGGAGGAGGCGGAAACAGAGGGGGCGCGCCCAGTGGCAATGTATTCTGCCACATACTGTGGCGCAATCACACCCCTTTTGGAGGACCGGGGTACCGCAGGCTCCTCCCTTCCAGCTGCTCCGATCCCCAGTTCTTTTGGGCACAGGCGCTTGCCTGCCGTGCCCGTGATTTCACCTGCGGCACTAGGAGAGCGCCCGGAAGCACAGCCCGGAACCCCCCCTGGCCACGCCCACATGCGCACCAACCGGAGGGGCCCTGGACGCGCCCCCGGACACACCCCCAACCGCACTTCCAGCCGCATCATCACTGGTAAGAGGAGGACCGCGCCCAGGAGCGCACCCGGACACGACCCCGGCACCATCCCCACGTACAGGAACAGCGCCGGGAACGCCCCCGGACACGCCCCCAGCCGCGCCCCCCGCCGCCGCATCTCCGCTCCCCGATCCCCGCCGCAAGCCGACAGCGGGGACCGAGGGAGCACCAACATGGGTGGGAGGAACGACGATCCCGTCACACCGCCCCAGCGCCGCCCTGCACACCGGGGCGGCGGACAGAAACGCCTCTATCACGGGGGCACGCTCCTGCACCAAGCCACTCCCCCCTCCCACAGGGGAGCGACCCACAGTGCCAGAGGTCCCCGATTGGTCACTATTTACAGTGTGATCCGGAACAATACTTGCTAATGCCGCACCTGACATTGACTTTTCAGTCCCTGCCAGGTGCGGTACAAAAACATATTTAATGTCAAATTTTTCTTCTTTTTTCTTTTTCTTTTTCTTTTTTTCTCCGCCACCATCTTCCAGTAGTTCGTTTCCAAACGCGAAACCCTGCAGCTCCATCGGCGATTCCAATATCCGAATCTCCTCTAGGAGTCCTCCGCCACCATCACAGCTGCCTTCAAAGTCCTCATCGTCGGATGGGGGCAGCCCTGCTTGCTCAGCAGTTATGCTGCTGTACCCCTCTGGTACCGACAGCTGGGAATTCAGAGGGGGAGCTGGTGCAGGTTCAGGCAGGGACGACCGGGGAGTGACAGTTGCGCCGGACGCAGGTGATTCACCCAGCACACTGCCCTCCTCCTCCTCCTCCTCCTCCCCGCTATCCCCCTCACACCGCTCCCCCCTCCTTTCCTCCATGGCCAAAAACCTTGCCTTGTTAAGGAGTTTCTCCTTGAAGGGGCCACTCTCAGAGATTAAAGAATCCCTTTTATCTTTAAATGCATCAATCTCTGCTTTCAGTTCCTTAATCCTTAGTGATACAGGGGGCCGTTTTTTACTGGACATACTGTTTGCCCTGGCCCTCTGCAACCCAAGCTCCTGGCTCAGGATTTTGAGGTGCCGTCCCAGCTCCTTAACCTCACGGAGGTGAAACGCCACCCGGGAGCTGTAGGTGGGGGTGGACTCTCCCTCCCTCCGGGACCCCCAACCTACCTGGGACGGCACCTCCTCAGCCTCAGCAATTCTTGCAATCCTCCTTCCGGAAGTTCCAGGGTCCTCGGGGGGGACTTGGCTGCTGCTACCTCGTCCGGTCTTCCTCACCCCCTCGCCTCCACCACTCTGGGTCCGTGCGCGGGATCCGCCTGACCCCGTCCGGGGAGCAGGGTTCTTCTTCTTAGAAGTCATGGCCCAGGCCCCTGCCAAACTCCCTAGGGAGAGGCAGGGCCTGGGCTGGGGAGAGAGATGGTAAAGCCTCCCCACAAGTCTGGTTCCGCCCAGGGGATTAGGATGTTGGAAATCTCCCTGGGCCCTTAACGAGGTGGAAGTCCAGGAGCTCCAAACAACCACACCCTTCTGCCACTACTGCTCCAGCTGGAATGCTGCTGACACTGGACATGCCCCCTCCGCCTCCTCCTCCGGCGCTGAATTAAGCGCTGGGGAGGGGGGGAAGGTGGTAGTCAAAGCCCAGGTCTTAAGGGCGGGGGGGGGGGGGGGGCTTGGACAGTGGCAACGAGGGTGGCAGGGGGTACAGTACAAATAATAAGGGTAATAATAATAAAGTAAATAACAAAGATGGAAAAGTTAGAGATAGCAGGATAAATAAAAATAATATGACACCTGTTAAACCACCTGCTGCACCAGCTGTCCCAGCAGGAAGAAAGGGTGTATGTGAGCAGGGTGGTGGTAAGGGGGTTGGTGCAGGTGCTGCATCTGGTCCCAAAGGTGGGAGGGACGCTGGGGGTCAGCGGACCGTCGCTGAAAAAGCGGTGGCTGCGGCTCCTGGTGTCCGCCCTCTGGAGGGATCCGGTGTGGCATCTGGTGGTAGTGTAGTGGGGGGTGCCGGTTCGGTTGCCCCTCCTGCGGCCGTAACACCTGGCAGAAGTTATGCCAGTGTGGCTGCGGCCGTGGGGGGGGAGGGGCTGTCCTCGTTGGCTTCCTCATTTCCGGGAGTCGCGGTTGGTGACTTGCAGCGGCGACTCCTGGAGGCTCTCAGAAGGGGTGAGAGTTCAATGACAGTAGAGGGTGAGAAAGTGGACCTATCCTTATGGATAGACAGGCACGGCCTGCGGGCTTTCCGAGAGGAAAGGGGGGGCGAGACCACCTGGTCCCTGCCCACAACCGGACCTGGGACCAGACGGAATGTAGTCTGTCTCAAGTGGAGAAGCAATGATGCCTGCCCTACAAGAAAAAGGGTGGTGGAGCTCCTGCTTGGGATGGGTTTCAGGGTGGTTGACATCTTCGCCCTGATACATCCCTATGGTTCCGGGGAGTTCGACGTCAGCTTTGCCCGGCCGGAGGGCCTAGAGCTTTTCTGGTCCGGGTATGAGCTGGTGAAGAACTCACCGGATTGGAAGGGGTTTTTCGCCCAGGCGATATCCCGTCAGAACAACGTCAAGAAAGTGACCGTTTTGACCCGTAACGAATCACTTTCTTGCGTTGACATTCTGACCTGGCTCAGCAGGTACGGCGACGTCCAGGGTGTACCATCGAAAAACCTGGACGAATTTGGCATTTGGTCGGGAGCCTGGACTTTCAATATAAAGTTGAAATGTCTGGGAAGTACAGTTTCCCACATTCCATCCTCTGCCTTCATCGGCCGGGATAGAATTCTCGCCTTCTACAGGGGGCAGCCTAAGCTCTGTCACAAGTGCGGCAGCCCTTCACACTTCAGCGCCAGCTGCCAAGTGCAGAAGTGCGCGCTGTGTGGAGGGACAGGTCACCTCGCCGCATCTTGTAAGGAGATTAGGTGCAACCTGTGTGGTGTGCTCGGACACCCATTCAGTCGTTGTCCCCTCTCAGAGGTTAATGCGGCCCGAGCTCACGCAGGAGTGGGCCGGGAGGTCCCTTCGGCTGAGGCGGGTGCTGGCGGAGACAGTCGAGTTGAGGGGTCAGTGAAGACCAAGAGCGGTCCGTCCCGGCAGAGGCGGAGGGAGAGACGCCTGGTGGAGAGGGAGCAGATGGAACCCTGCCACAATGGGGTGATGTCTGCCCCTCCCCAAATGGCTGACTCCCGTAGTTCAGAGACCCTAGGGGACAGGGAGCTGAGTGCGGAAGTCGAGAGACTAGACCGAGCCGGTGGGACCCAGTCTTCACACTACGAAAGCGCAGCAGAGGGTAGTGAGACTGGGTCCTACACCAACAGACGGAAGCGGTACTCCAAAAAGATCAAGAGCCCGACCAAAGTAGCCAGGGAAGGCGCAACTGGCTCCCCTCTTGGGCTCTCCAACCGGTATCTCACTTTGGATGAGATCTCCGCCTCCTCTTCATCCGGGGAGGAGGTAAGAAGTGGGGTACCGGGGGCGAAGGTGGGAGGGCTTCCAGGAGGCCCCGTGCCCCTCTCTGGTGCGGACGTAAGGTCCCCAGAAGAGGAGGCAAACCCGATTCCCGGAACTAAGAAAGGCAGGGGCGGTACGCAAGAGGGAGCGGTGGTGACAGAAGGTATGGACACCACCGTCTCCCTCAAAAGAGGACGTGCCGCCTTAGAGGATAGCCCCGGGAGGGGTAGGAGGGGTGGGAAGGGAGGAGGACGTTCAGCTTAAACACCAAGTATGGCGGTACCCACTCGGCTCACGCTGGCGACCATTAATGTCGCCAGCATAAAATCTGATGCGGCTCGCTACGCAGCCTTTGATTTTTTCAGCCGTGTTGAAGCTGACGTTTTATTTTTGCAGGAGACCAGACTGTCAAACTTGGCAGAAATATACAAAGCAAAGAGGGAGTGGAGATCTGGGCCCTCCTTCTGGTCTCTTGCGGCTGAGCGGTATAGCGGAGTGGCGGTCCTTTTCACCGTACCGGTAGAATGCCGACGGGTGGTTGAGCTGGAAATGGGGAGGTGTTTGATTTTAGATATCCTCATGAAGGGACAGGAACTGCGCCTAATTAACATCTATGGGCCCCAGTCCAAGTGGGACAGGAAATGTCTCTTTATGAGGATCAAGCCTTTCCTTTTTACAAGCCGGCAAGTGGTCTTTGGTGGGGACTTCAACACCATCGTGAGGTCCCAAGATAGGGGAGGCACCAGAGACCGGCTGGCTTATGATAGTATAGCATTGAATAGTATAGCTAGTGAGGCTCGTCTGGTGGATGTCCACATTAGGCACACCTCAGACCACGGGGGTTTCACTTATTATAGAGGAGATAGGATTAGGTCTAGAATAGACAGGTTTTTTTTGAAAGAGGAGACTACTTTCTCGCCCTTGAGAATTGTGGAGGTAGAATTCTCTGATCACTGTCTGATTATGTTTTCTCTGAATATTTCAGAATCCCCCCAAATGGGAAGAGGTTACTGGAAGCTGAATGCGGGAGTCCTGGAGGAAGCAGAGGTGAGACAATCCTTTGAGGACTTTCTTCAGAATCAGGTAGCCTTGCTGGATCTCTGTGACACTAAGTCAGAGTGGTGGGAGGTATTCAAAGATCGGGCTGCAAAGTTCTTCCGCCAGCTCTCGAGCCTCAGGTCTCTGGACAGGTACCGCCTGTATCAGAGTCTGAGGAGGAAACTCGAAGATCTGGTCTCGACTGGAGGTAGCCGCGAGGATATCTCCAGGGTGAAATCTTTGCTCAAGAGGTGCCAGTATGATAGACACACATCTTTGGTTTTTGAGAGGGACTTCGGGAGGTACCGCTCGCCCGACCCCTACAGAAACTGTAAGATGTCAGTGAAGAGTAAATTAATAACAGGACTGATTGATGGTACAGGATCTCTGAACAGGTCCAGATCAGGGATCCTGGAAGTCGTCAGATCCTTTTACTCGTGCCTCCTGGGGAAGAGGGATCTGGATCGGGACAGGATGTCGGCTTTCCTGGCTGAAATTACCCCTGAGTCAGAAGCTCACCTCTCTTTTGACGTTTTGGTAGAAGAGATCAGAAAGGAGGAAGTTATCCTGGCGGTGGAAGGGTTAGCTCTGAAGAAGTCGCCAGGCCCGGATGGCTTAACATCCGAGTTTTATAGGACCTTTAAGGACTCTTTATGTCCCCTCTTGACTGAGGTATTCAATGAATGTTTATCCTCGGGCACTCTGCCTCGGTCAATGAGGAGGTCAGCACTGATCCTTCTATCAAAGGGTAAAGATCCGAGCCGTATTGAGAACTGGCGTCCCATAGCACTTCTCAACACGGACAGAAAGATTCTGGCCAAGATTCTGTTTAACAGGCTGGTGAAGTTCGCGCCTCAGCTTCTTTCGGTGGCTCAGCATTGCTCAGTTCCAGGCCGCAGCACTTTTAGTGCTGTCCTCGGTGTCCGAGAGGCAGTGGAACAGAGTAGGGCAGGCCACTGGAAGGGGTACATGCTGTCCTTAGATCAAGCAAAGGCGTTTGATCGGGTGAACCACGAGTACCTCTGGTCGGTCCTTCTGAAGTATGGCCTGCCGGGGGGGTTCGTCGATTGGTTAAAGATCTTGTATGCGGGGGCAGAGAGTTTCCCGCTTGTGAACGGTTGGTCTGGCTGCCCTTTTGAGGTTGGGTCTGGCGTTCGCCAGGGTTGTCCTTTGAGCCCGCTTTTATACGTGTTCGCGATTGATCCCTTTCTTAAGCGGGTCAATCGTGGACCGTTGGCGGGAGTCGGGATGGATCCGGCGGCGCCGGAAGCCACTCTGAGGACAGTAGCGTACGCCGACGATGTCACCATTTTCGTGTCCTCGAAAGGGGAGGCGGAATACGTGATGTCTGAGGTGGACCGCTACTCGGAGGCATCCGGGTCCATGATCAATCGGGATAAGTGTGAGAGTTTCTGGCTGGGAGGGGGTGATCCAGCTTTCGATCTCCCGGACACCCTCCCAGGGCCCCAGTCGTCAGCCAAAGTCCTAGGCATCCATTTCGGCCATGGGGATTATCCCACCCAAAATTGGGACGACAGGCTTAAGATCGCCGCTCAGAAGGTCGACCAGTGGAAGGGCTGGTCTTTGACCCTCAGGGAAAGGGTGCACCTGATCAAAGCTTTCTTGCTCCCTTTGCTAATCTATTTGGGCAGTGTGTGTATCTTGCCAGAGCCTCTTTGGACTCGGGT